>NC_136262.1:220867280-221077280 GCF_964187855.1 Myxine glutinosa | reverse complement strand
ATCGCGCCACAGCTATTCAATGAGGGAAAAGACAAAGACGACACGGATGTGAAGAAGAGGAAGACGAAGGCAAAAAGGTTTGAAATACGATTACTATTTATTACTATTTACAGGCTCAAATAAACCAAGGAGAAGGAAAGATAATAAAATAATATACAGAAGACTTTAGAGACACAGTGAAAATTACTAGCTTATCTATGCAGTCTTAATTAATTACCCAGGGACAAAACAAACAGAACAAACTCACGTACACCAAAAGGATGGAAAGGCAGGACTGGCGGGAGGTGGATGGCTGGAGGGAGAGGAAGATCCGGAGCTGGCTGGAGCTTGATCCCGCACGGGACGTCGGGCTGGACCTCGACGGCCGCCGATGCCACCGATCCTGTCGTGTGCGCGGGGTAACGGGTCGGAGCTGCTTGGTGGAGCCAAGCCAACGCTGCTGGTGGGGGGTCTGGCGTGACGGGTTCTCTCTCCCTCTCTCACTAACTCCAGGACTCTCTCTCTCTCTTGCTTAGTCCAATCACTCCTCACCACCGACAACTCAACGCAACCACTGACCACCACTGACGACCAACCCCCGCTCTGACCAAAACCACACAACTCAGCTCCTCGCAACTTCTTGCGCGCGCGCCTTTATAGTGCCTCCGGCGATTAAGCCGCCGGCTTTGAGGACACGCCCATCAGTGTGCTCACCTCGGCCCTGGTTGGTCGCGCGACCCTCTGGCTCCGCCCTTGATGACGACGGGCGGGCACGCCTTTCTTCCCCGACCCGAGCACATGTTCAATGGTGGTTTTTGGGGCGAAAACAACCCACAGCTGTAACAAACTGGCAAACTGCCCAGTGCAGTTGGCAATGGAGACTTGGAGGGGATGTAGCTGGAAATTGAGGCTTGGCAATGGAAGTTTTGGGAGTGGGAATGGGGAATGAAAGGATTCTATCTCATTTCACTTGGTGCAATGGAGTGTCATTTTAATGGAAGACAATGCCTTACCCTAAAACACATAATAAAGATATAAGCTACTGAACAAGGGTATTATAGTGTCCTTCAATGTATGCTTTATGGAATTAACTACCGGAACGCCCTTTGACCTTTATACAACAGACTGGAGCAAGGAGGGCTCAGAATAAAGCAATAATTCATAACAATTTACAATACAATACAATACAATCAAAAAAATACAATCCTCATATCCGCAACAATATATATATATATATACATGCACACACACACACACACACACACACACACACACACACACACACACACACACACACACACACAAATATACACACACAAAATACACACATTTACCGTTTCTCGGACTACCGTGAGAATCTCATTCCGAATTCCTCTGGAGTCAAGAACGTCCCTCATAACTCGAAGGTCACGCCTCCATAACAAAATTTCTGTATTGTTGCGCCTTACACAGTCACCTTATGATACGACAACCAGCCCTCCCTGTCGGCACAATTGCCACAACAAAATAATGCGCAAAAAAATTCACCATTTTAACTCTTATTTTAACAAATGCAAATACAATGATGCAGTCCACGTTTAGTTTCATTCTGTTTGTTTATACTCTAAGATAGTGGGCAGCAAATGTGGTGACGTCACATGCACATTCTCTCTCTATTGAAGGTAGAGTTATAAAAACAACATCTCTGTTTGTTATGTAGATACAAGTCATTCATGACGGGTTTCTCCCTTACCTGCTCATTTAGGATCAGGGTGTCTCTAGCTTTTTAGAAGGGGGGTTCGAATTCTAGACTGAGGCTGCACAACAGGTTGAAGCTATAATATTGCCAACAAGATGGTGGATATAATCGCATAATGGAGAGCAGACTATGCATGGAGCATAATGTGTAAGTCTTGCTCGCAGAATTTACCGGTATTAGGATGTATTTTCCTGTTTATCACTGTTAAAGTTCTCAAATGTTATTTTATATTTTCATAACACAAAGCTTTTTCTGAAAATTTATTTATAATGAGTAAAAAGGGAATTTTATTGATCAGGCTTGGAATATGCACATAAGTCCTTAAAGAGCCGCATGCGGCTCCGGAGCCGCACGTTGTTGACCTACGGCATAGGCCCAAGAGCAATGGTTCGCAAACTTTTTTGTCCACTAACCAAAATTTGAAATCATGAAGAAAGAAGTAGAGAGTTATAGGTAAAAATGTAATTACTTCTGCCACCGAAGGTGGACAGAGGTTATGTTTTCACCCCTCTATGTTTGGCTGTCTATCTGTTTGTCTGTCTGTGAGCCGGATGACTCAAAGAGTTCTGGACGGATTTAGCCGAAAATTGGCAGACATGTTGGGTGTGTGACAATGACTATGTCGTGAAAAAAGAGCCAAAGACGAGGAAAATAAGAAGAAAGACAGACAGGTGTACGAGGGCATGCAAATGGATGGGGCAAGCAATGACAAAAAAAGAATCAAGATGGAAATTGGGGTATGGTAATGGAGAGTAGGGGACCGATCATGGTCAGACAATGGACGCCTTCCCTCAAAGTAAAAAAAAAAATTCTACATCCATTTTGTTTCCTCCATTAAACAGATTCCACCGGCCTGTGTCTTCTGAACCCTTAAAAGTAATGAACTTAATTATACAAGTTCGCAGCACCATGAAAACCACTCACATGAGGCTTAGTTACAACCAGAAATAAAGACCATTCGTTTTGCAAATTTGGTGGAATTTCGACCTCCCTCCAACGCCTTCCCTCCCCTCCCAGAGTCTCTATTTATGTACACATCAGTTTGAACCCAACCTTTTCTTCCATTTGAGGGTCACATTTGAAATTTTCTCCTCACATTTTGAGACCACTGCCAAAGCAGCCCAAAACCCCATAAAGTGCAAACATGAAGTATGCCAGGCTCTTTTAATATGCATTTTATTATGCCTCTGCTTCCTAAGGCGCTGGAGGCATTATGCTTTCATCCATGCGTATGGCACATTTTGTCCATCCGTGCGTGATGATTTTGTTACCATGATAACTTGTCAACCTCTGGAGGGATTTTTTTTTTTACCAAACTTGGTGCAAGGTTGTATTTTTTTTTTTTTTTGTGTACAAGATCGAGGCTCGTGTAAGAGCTAATATTAATCACAAAAAGACAAAATGACACGTACAACATATGATAAAGGCAGCGGGAGACAAGATGGGGAGAGAGAGGGAAGCAGTACAAGTACAACATTTGAGAGCAGGGACATCGGAAGATCTGTGGGAGGCAGAGGGCTTGGGGGCGGGGCACGGGAAAGGGTTGGGGGAGGGGGGTGGGAGAGGTGTAAAACAAATGGACACTGCTAGGACTTCCAGGAAAGAAGTCGGAATTTCAAAAAAGTGGATCTGGGGTGAATTAACGGGGGTAGAAAAGATCAAGGTTTTGGATGAGGGAAGATAAGAGATGGTGGTGAACAGCTGTTTTAAAGACCTGGAGGGAGGAGTGGGATTGAAGAGAGTGAGGGAGTTTGTTCCAGAGGTGGGAGAAAAGAGGAATGAAACAGTGAAGGTGAGCAGAGAGTCTTGATTTCGGCAGTTTAACCATAAGAGGGTTGCTGGCAGATCTTGTGCGACCTGTAGGAATATTTGGGGGACAGAGCACAGACAGAGCTGGGGGAACAAGGCCGGAGAGGAGTCGGTAGAAGACAGAATGCTCTGGTGATTATTTTGTCTTTCTCTTACTCTTCCTTTGCGTGCAAATGTTACTCTGTACTGTGCATGTATGAGAAGTGTTGTACCGTGTGCCGGATGTGAAAGGTGCAAGTCAGGGAAAATGTGGAAGGGAATTTGACAGGTCTTGAGGATAAATTGTGTTTCTAACGGCGAGGGACCCGTTCGCATTTACGGGGTTTGAAGGGGATTGGCGATGGCGACTTGGAGATCAAAGAGTGCAAGATTTGAATGGAATGGAGTGGGGGTGGGGAGCTAGAGGTTCTTTTGAGAGGAGCACACAAAATAGGGGTTTGGAGGGAGGTGGGATTGGAAATTGATGGATGGATTAATTGGAGTGAAGGATGGATGGAGATCGGAAAGTTGGGAAAGTAGATGGAAGCTCCATGGAGGTTGGGGGATTCCATAAAGGGGGAAAGCCAAGCTAAGCCCACACAACGCATTTCCCCTAATCCCCTATATAAAGGGAAGGGCCCTATGTATGCACACATACTAATGAAATAACTAACTCTGGATTCCCTATATGTTGAATGCGACTTCCCGGGGTTTGTTTCCATAACCGTAACAGTATCTTGATGCCAAGATGTACACCACACCAATATCTATAGAGTCTTATTGCAATATACGGAATATACTTTTTTCACCAAATAATGTGCAAAACCTACCCACCCGGATGGTGGGTACACTGAAAGCGTGAACATAATTGCATATTGGGTAACTGAATTGGTTCAACTAAAATCTTTTTACCTACTTTCAAATTGATTTAAGTGTTTTGACGTGTCAACGGTTTCCATGACAACAATTTCACTCCATTATAATTAAATGGGACTTTTGTGAATTTATAATTACCATACCTCAATATTTTTTCATTATGTCGAATTGGAACCTAAGCATCCTTTTGTACATATGTGTATTATACAGGTATGTTTGTAAAATTTGGTCAAAATTAGTCAAAGGTCAAGGTCAAGGTCATCCAAATCATGTAAAATACCTATTAGGCTGCAGTTAGAAAATGTGTCAACCAAATTTGTTGTGCATAACAATCAATTCTGTAAAACACTGTCTTGATGGATAAAATTTTCGAAATTGCCAAATTGCTGTTTCTGTGGCAACCAATTTTATTTTTATTTTGCAAGTATATTGCTATGTACCTATTTCTTAATTGTTTATTTACTTTTTGAACAAAGTTTTAGATTTTTTTTTTTTTTTTTTTTTGTATACTGAATCGAGGCTCGTGAAAGAGCTAATAATGCAAATGCAGACTTTGATGTGGTTCTACAATACAGGTGTGACTCTTCATTGTTTTGTGTATTTTCTTAGGAAATTTTTTACCTACTTAATGAGTTTGAGATGTTGATGTAAACAAATGAGTTTCAGCTCGATGGGTATCTCAAACTCTTAACTGCATTTTCACAGCAGCAAAGGCAGAGTCATGGACCTCATCAGCAAGCAGGAAAGTGTTTATGAAGGTAAGTGTGCATGCTTTTGTTTCTAAAACCAACTGATCAAAAAAAAGAGATCCATGTACAACAAGTGCCATCGCATATTGCACCTATAAAATGGCGGATTTCATGCCTCCGCAGCCAAAGGGCACAGGCAGGCATTGTGTTTTTGTGTTGTTCTTGTGTCCTCATGTCCGTTATCGATTTTTGTTTCCATGATAACTTGTGAACCACTGTTGATATTTCAACCAAATTTTGCAAAAGCAATGACTGCAATACAAAGATGAACTAGAATTTTTTTGGGGTTCAACAGGGCAAAGGCAACAGGGCAAAGAACAGGTCGTGTTCCCCATTGAAAATCATTTTGCGGACCATAACTCGAGTTAAAAGCATATGATGTCTCTCGTCTACTTATTTCTCTTCTTTCTCCCACACTCTCTCATGATACATTTAATTTTTCATTTCACCTTTAATTAAGATCAAATGTAACAGTGGATTGACATCTCATGTGGGCGGAGGAATATCCATTGATATATTTGCGTCAAATTATATTTTCTAGTTTTTATGTGTCTGCTGTGGGGGGGCATTATGTTTTCGGGTTGCCTGTCCATGCGTGAAGATTTTTTATCGCTTGTGAATCGCTGAAGGGATTATTATTTAACCAACGTTGATGCATAGATGTATTCTGATGCAAAGATGAACAGATTAGATTCGGGGTCAAAGGCCAAAGGTCATGTGACCTTTATATTAATGTAGCAGATTTTCGTTGTCACAATAACCTGTGAACCACAAGAGATTTTGACCACACTTGGTACACCTATGTACTATGATATAAAGATGAACTGATAAGTTTTTTGGGGTCAAAGGTCATGTGACCTTTCGTTAGCAGATTTCCGCTATTGCGATAACTTGTGAACGACTTAAGGGATTTTGACCAAACATAACATAACAATCAAACTGTAATGTTGTACAAAGATGAACTGATTCCATTTCAGATTCACAGGTCAATGGTCGGTTCAATGGTGAATATTTTTGTATGATATATTAAGTATATAGACTGTGATACAAACATTGACTGATTATATTTTGGGTTCAAAGGTCAAAGGGCATGTGACCTTTGATTGAAAATAATTTTGGTACCACATTAACTTGTGAACCATTGAAGGGATTTCAACCAAATTTGGCACAAGTATGGACTGTAATAGAAAGATTAACTCATTCAATTTTCAGTTCAATAGGTCAAAGGCCATGTTTCCTTTGAAAATCGTTTTTGCATACCACAGCCTGGATTAGTAGAATCTTTGGATGTTGTGTCTCTTCTACTTATCTGTCTTTTTTTCTCTCATGCTCTCTCAGGTGACCTTTATTTTTTTTATGTGACCTTTAATTTAGATCAAATGTAACAGTGAGTTGACATTTAACATGGGCCGATGCATATCCATTAACGCATTCCAATCAAATTCTACTTTATATTTTATTTCCCCAGCCCTCTCTCTGTCTTTCTTTTGTTTGGGTTTTTTCATTCACTCAATAATCCTCTGACATTGTAGTATGCGCACAACCAACATATAATACCGAATAGGAGATTCAAAACTGAGGGTGAAGCAATGAAACAGACCAGAATCCGTTTAAAGACTGACCCATTGTTATGTGTTTTGTTGGAGGACAGTAGGCTTTAGGAATGCAATAAATACCTCGGTGAGCATTTCAAGATAATTGTCATCCACTTTGTATAAATCCTCAGTTGCCTAATTACAACTCTGTTTGTCAGTAAAATCTGGAGTCTTATTTTATTTTTTTTATTTTTTTTATGCACTCATGTGACCTTGTGCACATGACATATTTTGATTGGTAGTATCATGTCGTATCGGATCTACGAAATCATTTTTGTAGAAAGCTTTCACAAGCATGAGTAATGATATATATATATATATATATATATATATATATAAATAAATAAAATCTATTGCAACTTTGTTTACCCAATCTGTCACACCTGCGGTGTCCAAATATCTGTCACAGATGATTGGGATCTCTTGGATATCTGTGAAGATGTTCAGCTAACTGGTCAAGAAGACTTTGATTTGTTAGCTGGGCCTTTAGGCTTGAGCGAGAAGAGACTGGTTCCTCCACCTGTGCAATTCCCCGACAGTGACCCCTTGGGGGCGTCTGTGGCCATGGTCACCGCAACGAGCAGCATGGAGGAGACACTAATGCAGATTGGTGAGTTTGTCATTGTAATGTTGTTTCATAGCTTGTCATCCTGTAACCACATGCATATGACTGCTAATACAGTCTCGAGCAAAACAGCACACAGAAAAAAGGCCTTCATTAATCTGTAACCTTGCTTTTGTTTGTTTATTTGGTGAAGTTTCCTTTACAAGATAGTAATAAACACATATTGCTGTCAAAATGCCCAGTTAAGTGTGCCTTAGCCAGCTGCCCCTTAATTGGATGCCTGTGTTGAGAATTTGTCCGAGGGACATGTCCATGTTTAAGGCATTAAAGAAGGATAATGGCGCAGATGGGGATAATGTCCTTATACGGTGCTTGTAATAAAAAAAAATCAATTCACTGTGACAGGGCATCCCATAAGATTACACAGAAGGATTTGTTCAAATTTGAGTATTATTGGTATTGTTCCATCGATGCGTAATGGAGCGTATTTGTACTGGGACACAATTTGAGCAAAACTGTGAAACGGGCTAACTTGTCAAAAATAATAGACGGTTATCCCTGTTTTTCCTGAACAGACTCTGCACTTTTTCATTTTTCTAGCAAGGAAAGATTCATTTTCATGAATGAGATGACTTTGTATATTTGGCACAGTAAATTAAAATATTAGATATTTTTTGAGATACACTCTGGCAAATATTTGATTTCCTCTAACATCATTATGGAGCATATAATTTTCATGAGCAACTTCAATGTAAGAGATCACTCCCTTCACCCATATTTCTCCCCCTTCCCTCCAACATTCTGAAAACTTACACAGGAATAATCGGGTCTGGGGAGAAATCTTCGTCCAACCGCATGGCGCTTGGAGAGCAGGCGGCCTCGATCCATGATCCGCATGACCGCATCTTGGCGCTGAAGCGTGTTTCAGCAGCTGCTCTCATTTTGCTCTCACGTACCATGCTCATGCGAGTGCTATCACTGCTTTCTGTCAGGTGTGCATTGTACATCCCTCACACGCCCTAATTTTCATGTTTAGTGTACATTCACTGCTTTTGTTTCATAATTTTGCACTCATTTGTATGTATTTAGCTGTTTCACATATAATAATGCTTACTAATGAAGGAAAGGCAAAGAAGCAGGAAGTTCTTTATTTTAATTTTTTACAGGATTTAAGTGTCATGGTGGAGTTGCTGCCACACATACAGTTCGCACATACAGTTCGCACACACAGATGGACATACAGACGAAAGCACAATAAACAACACAGGACTGTTAGACGCAGATAAACATGGCCACTGAGCTTGGGAAAAGTGTGGTCACTTCCAGGGGCACTCTCGGTACCTGTGACACCACAACAATGGCATCACCTTTACCGAAGGAGGAACTGCGTGCTTCCCATGGATGCTAACCAATGGGCATTGTCCGTGCTGTTATTCTTTTAAATGCTAAGTGTCAAACAAGGAAGCAGCACACACAATGTTTCAAGTCTTTGGTATGACTCAGCCTGGGTTTGAACTACTGACCTCCCACACTCAGAGGGGATGCTGTAACCATTACACCACAACGTCTGGTAGACGGCGAGTCTGGTTTGGAGTAGTTGGAGTGTTCTTTCTCATGGTGAACAGGCCTGTTGCCTTTTTGAAAGTTTATAATTTCTACCCCAAGTCACAGACATAAGATGTAAAGCAACCCCAGGATTTCTCCATATTTGAAAGCTTTATATTGTGGTTCATCTTGCGTGATGATTTGGAACGTTACATAACATATTTTAAAGTCGTTGTGGAGATGATGTGTAAGACCTTTATGCTTTCTCACTTTTATACACTGTTCATTAAATAGTTACTTATTGAAATCTATAATGAAGAAACCATATTTTATTATGACTTTTCGAATCATATTCTCCAGGCAATGTTTTCCTTTATTTTTGAGAACCTGTCATATCTAGTGATTGAACATAATAAATTCAATATTTCCCAAGCGCAATGGTTCTGACTGTTAGAGCATCCCTTTCGAGTCTGCGAGGTCAGTGGTTCGACCTCCGGCGGAGTCATACCAAAAACTAAAAACAGTACGTGCTGCTTCCTTGCTTGGTGCTCAGAATTTTAAAGATTAGAGGGCGGGGAAAAAAACATTGAGTGACAACCACTGTGCAGACATGATGGGCTTAATGGCCTCTTCCTGCGGTGAAGTTCCTTCTCAGAATCGAATGAAACTCATGTTGTATCCATAATAATAGAAGGCAGTGTGTGTGTGTGTGTGTGTGTGTGTGTGTGTGTGTGTGTGTGTGTGTGTGTGTGTGTGTGTGTGTGTGTGTGTGTGTGTGTGTGTGTGTGTGTGTGTGTGTGTGTGTGTGTGTGTGTGTGTGTGTGTGTGTGTGTGTGTGTGTGTGTGTGTGTGTCCCCATGTCTGTCTCCATAACTCCAAAACAATGAAAGCCTGCAGCCCCAAACTTTGCATGCATACTTCTCGACCTCCGATAGATTGCAAGAATGAAAACTGGGTGTTTGTGGGTTTTTAGACACCCTTTTTGAAGACGATTAACAAAGTGCTTGTGACCAAAAAATAAAATAGAAAACCTTACCAAAATGGCGATCCACCATCTTGGTCAGCCCACTGTCACACTGCTGGGTTCTTAGCCACCATTTTGTTTCGGCCTATTGAAACGTGCCTTGGCTTGGAAACACTATCTGCTCTCACAGACTAATTAAAACATATAATCAAAATCTGGTTTTGGATTTGATGATTAGATCCCAGACACTTCATATCGAAATCTGGAGTAAAATCTGACAGAACATAACACATTAGTCATTCTTATTACTATGTGTAAATCCTTTACTCAGTTCTCAGCATGGCTGCCCTTCCTCTTTCTCCATATTGCCAAAGCATTAAACTTAACTTTTCCTACTGTTTTGAACAATTATATTGAGTGAAGAAAATATTAAGGAATGTGCCAAAGTGTAACTTTACTGAGTAAAATGAAAATAATTAACCAGCGGGAATTTAGTACAATGAAAATAATTAACCAGCAGGATTGACGGCAAGGCTTCTGCAGTCAAGCCTGCATACTCCGCGGGGAAATCTCCGAGTAAGGAAGGCAAGACATATCAAATTCAAGATAGAATTAAAAGAGCGTGCCCCTTTTCCTGCTTTGCCTGTAGTCTATTGAATTTATTTCCTTCCTTTAAAAAGTAGAAAGTACACCTATGGATGGACGAAGGCTTCTTTAATGGTAAACCTTTGATCCTTTGCCTTGGGGGTTTCATTTTGATGCACTTTATGTGTGCTTATGCTTTACCTCAGCGGTACTTCAAACAGGCCGCGGTGCCTCAATCCACTTAAAGCGGTCGTGTGTGTGTGTGTGTGTGTGTGTGTGTGTGTGTGTGTGTGTGTGTGTGTGTGTACGCACGCACGTGCATGCGCTTATAGTGGGATTTACTGCTGGCCTACCCCATTTGCTCCCGGCCCCAGATCCTGACCAGCCCAAAACAAATTGAGTGAATAAAATGTTTTTATGCAGTTTCTCTTTTAACAAACAAAAATAGCTGGCTGGACACGGTCTAAACTTGGCAATCTGTTCTGTTCTTACTAAAATAGCGTGGTATGAAGGAGCGATCAAGGAAAACTGTGGAGGGAATTGTGCAACTGAGTGGTGTGATCTTCCGTGGGTGTTAACAGCATAAAGAAGGCCTTGAGTTGTTCCGAGTGTGTGAATGGTGTAAGGAGAGCCGTGAGTTGTTCTGTATGAGTGAACGGTGTAAGGAGGGCTGGGAGTTGTTCTGTGTGAGTGAACAGTGTAAGGAGGGCTGTTCTGTGTTCCTAGTGTGTGAACGGTGTAAAAAAGGCCGTGAGATGTTTTGAGTGTGTGAACGGTGCAAGGAGAGCCGTGAGATGTTCTGTGTGAGTGAGTGCTGTAAGTTGGGCCATGTCTTGTTCTGTGAGATGTTGTCCATGTTGTAAGTGAGTGTGTGTCATGTAAGTAGGGCCAGTGTGAGTTAACAGTGTTAGGAGGGCTGTGAGATTTTCTTTGTTCATAAATGGTGTAAGGAGGGCCGTGAATTGCATGTGAGTGAATGGTGCAAGGAAGGCCATGCGTTGCGTGTGACAATGGGCATCCCAGATTCTGCTGAGAACCTTCGAGCTTATACTGGCAGGCTAAGGGATATAAAAACACTGAGGGCAAAGGCTCTCGTTCTCTCTCCGCCCGCTGCTCTCTGCCCACCTGCAACTCTCTCTCCACAAGCTGCTCTCTGCCTGCCTTCCTGCCTGTCTGCATGGTCTCTCTGCGTGTGCATTGGTGAATGATCTGAGCTTGAGGGGTGGCGCTCGCTTTGGCGATTCGGAGCTGGAAGCCTTGTGGTGGACGGAGCGAGCTAACCATTAGGGCCAAACCAAGTTATGCTCACATATTCCTTTTAGACTCTCAGACAGTAGGCTATTGAGTACCAGTTCACTGGTAATTCCCTGTGTGTCGCAAGAGGCGACTAACAGGGTTGGCGACAGGAAGGGCACCCAGCCGTAAAACATTGCTTCAAAAATGGGAACACTGTGCCCGAAAAAGGCCAACCCCTGCTCTGCGGTCAAATGGCCTCTGAAGGTGGTTCAGACAGTAGGCTATCCTCTCACACTTTACTATTCTTTTATTTTTATCGTTTTTAAACGCAGACGCACTTTCGCATTTTCTCTTGCATCATCCTCATTGCACGCATCCTACCTGCACCTCCACACTCAACCCACCATAGTCACCTCAGTATTGGTCCCATCTTTACCCCCTCCTTTAGCGTTGGGTCGCCAAAGCACGACTGCTTTCACTGGGTAAGTGAGAGGCCATGATCCTCACACTGTCTCTATCTTTTGTTCTTTTCTCCCTCCGTGAACGTCTCCCGGGCGCCCTGTGCAGTGTAATAGTGATAGATAAGGCATAGGTTAAGGTTTTGCTCTCGTACATTTTCTTTCCTGCTTATAAATATCGCTGCACCCTTTATTGTAGCGACCATTTGTACATTTTTATTTACACTCCCCCATTGGTCCCCCTTGCATGCCCGGGGACGTCCTCTTCCCGTCCTGCGAACGTTAAAGCCCTTGAGTCCCTCCCCTCCCCTCATTTTGCATGATCCTACCTGTGCCTTGTAAAATCATTTAAAATAAATCCCTTGTTGACGGTCCTTTCCAATAGGGAGATTATCATTCCCTGCCTAAATGGCTCGTTAGACTGGCTTGCACCAAGTGGTTGCTCGGCTGCCCTCATTAAAATATCTAATTAAGATACGATTGGTGCATAGCCGAGGGAGCGGATCCCGGCCCGAAGGTCACGTGACATTCAGTTAAATGGTATTAGACGACGGACACGAAAGTATGTGAATAACTGGTTGGCATCTGCGGTTGATTAGCAACCTGCTGTGGCACAAAGTTATTCGTGTGTGGTAGCCTCAGCCCCGGTAAGTTTGGGGGGTGGGGGGGAGGCCAAGGCTACCCTCTCTTAGTAGACCCGAAACCCGGGGCCGCAACAATACATATAACTCCTTCAACTCTAAATCTAAATAAGCCAGAGAGACTAAATATCCTTCACTCAACCTCACACAACCTGTGCTCTGGTGGTGGCACTCCTGTTGAAAGCGGCCCAAAAATATTCTTTGCTCAGCCCTGTGGCAAGGCTTAATCCGGCGTGTGCGTGTATGTGTGTGTGTGTGTGTGTGCGTGTGCGCATGCTTGTGCGTGTGCTTGTGTGCACGCTTGTGTGCACGCTTGTGTGCTCACATGCATGTGTGTTTAGTCATTAAGCATGACATAGCATTGTCTTTGCTAACCTCCCCCCTCCTTTCTCTCTTTTTTTCTCCCTCTCCCCTTTCTGTCGCACCCCCACCACCCCTCTCTGTCTTTCCCCCGCCCCTCTCTGTCTCTCCCCCCTTGCCCACCACTTTCCTCTCTCTTGCCCTCCGCTGACCGCTTCCTGCCGCTTTTCCACCTCTCTTCATATTCTCGACACGAAGCGACCCGGCAACGTCGTGTACCTTTGCTAGTATTATAATATTGTTACTGACACGACTTAGATGTTGCTTGACCGAGCGGAATGGCCGCCGTGTTCGCACAAGTTACCCGATTACACTCGAACGTTGGCCGAATCGCGCTATGCTAAATCAATGAAGGAAAGGACACAACGGCTGGGTTAAATGACACGACACCAGGGGTACAGTTCTCAAGACCTCCGGAGGAGGATATAATATTGGTTATGCAGAACGTTTAGATTACACGGCACAGAGGTACAGCACAGCAAGATGGGCACTTAGACACGGTCTTATCTTAGCCCCGACAGACCACAGACAAACGGGACAAGACTGACTCACACAGGGATTGATGGCAAGGAAGGGCAGGCAGTCGATAGCTCAAGGTGCACCTTGGCTCAGGGGCAGAATCGACCCGGTCCGGTCTAGAGATGCGGGTAGGTATCGTCGCGCTGGAGGTGGCGTCCGTTTCTCTTCAAGCTCAGGCGCATCTGACGTCACCTCCGTCTTCCTGCGCATGCCCAGCGGGGAGTGACACGCCCTCGGCTCGTTAGCTCCGCCCCAGATGGAATCGGTCCGCCGCTTCTTATTGGGTGCGGGGGGTTACCGGGCTCCGCCCTTGACGAGGAGCTGACAGTGAGCCCCTGCGTGGTAACCCCGTCGGAGCACATGGTCAATGGCGGCTAACCAAGCCGGTGTGAGGACGCACACTCCCCGCGCCGCCGCCGCGCTGCCGCCGCTGTTGTTGTTGTTGTTGGTGTTGTTGTTCCATGAGGAAGAGATGCGGGGAGGTATTGGAAGGTCCTAAACTTACTAATGGTGCCATACAATCACATTCTGGTGCAACGAAGAGTCAGAATTAATGGAAACAAGTCCTTAACTGACATAGACTAAGAATAACTAGCAAGATGTCCTATAGTTGTCTACGTGAGATGCAGTGAACCTGGGCACGACATTTAATGGGGGAAAAAGGGGAAGGTCGGGGCTACAGAGTGTTGTTTACAGACAATGGGACTAGGGAATGGGGGATTGGGGAGTATTGGGGAAATAGGGGAATATTTACAAGCGGATATGGATGGAGGCCAAATCCCATATCCGCAACATTGCACCCTTCTCTACCTCGGGGCGTCCCGACCCGATAAATTTTTACCTACTTTAGTGTGGCACTCAGATGTAGTTCCCTCTACTATTAACTCAACCCTGAGTGCCACAGTTTTACAGATGTTCACAAATGAGTAAATATGTCCCCCTGCGACGTTGCACCCTTCTCCTCACAGAAACACACCCACAGGATAACCGAATCGCGGAAAGAATCCTCAAACTAAACATACAGCCGGTAGGGAGCATTATTTACACAAGACTACACTGATATTTACACTACGATCCAGGACCTGTTTTTGGAGGAACACATGCAGATGTTATGCATAGAGAGAGCACGCATGCCAGCATCGATACACCAACCCACGAGTGCTCTGTGGCCCTACGGCCTTTAATAATGTGCAGAGCACCCCATCCAAGCACCAAAAGCACCACCCCATCATGTACAGTCAGCACCATCCGGTGCACCAATCAAGTGTTCAACGTCACCGGTGGTGTCGCAGCCGGCCGATGTTCTGCCGCTGGTCTTGCCTTCCTGAAGTGCTTGGCCTTCTAGCTTCCTTAGAAAATAAAGAAAGGCGCCAACCGCGTCCATTTCTGTATTGTGGCCGTCAGGGGGCCAACTAAAGGTGGTTCACCTGTATGGCATAGGTGCCACGTTGACCTATAGGTCCATCAACGGGTGGTGCTTGCCCGCAAGAGAACTGCGGTCCATGGTGGGCGGCCACAAAAACTGCGGTCCATATGGTGTATCGATCCAGGCAGCAAGCAGCGAAAGTGCAGGCCCACAACTGCGGAGCCAGCACCTCTCTCTCCTCTCTCTCTGCCCCAAAGCCAGATCCTCGGAGGTGGGAGACAAAAGAAGAAGACAAGTGAGTAAGGTGGTAAGGGCGCAAAAGTGCACGCAATATAAGGTAATGCACACTGGGGGCACATGGGAACCAGGTGAGACAGGTACGTTCCTACCGTACGCCCCCCCCCCCCCCACCAGGTAACCTACATTGCCCCTCCCTTACCCCTTACTGTATCCACAAAACACAACACTACCCATAAACATCTACTTTACAAATCAACAAACGTCCCTACTGTCTTCCCCGTTCCTCCCATAAACCAAATTCGTCTTCTCTCCCTCCTAACCAATCAAATTTGCCATTTCCAACTCTCATCAAAATTTGCCATCTCCAACTCAACATCAAAATTTGCCATCACCAATTCATCATCAGTCCCTCCTAGGGAGGGAGAGATGGAATCACCCCAATGTCTCATCCACGTCGTGATGCGTCTCACAAATCCAACAGCAATTCTCATTTCCTGCAACACAAAACATGGGAACACAGGTGTGGAGTCATCATCATCACCACAGGTAAGTGGCTGCGTATGGTGCGACAGGTTCATCAATCCTAACTATTTCCTAAATGACTTTAACAACTTTTCATTACCCGGGGTCTTTCTCCTGCCAAACCATTGGCCCTCTTACACTATGGGTTCTAAAAACCAATTCCCATTGACCAAACTGTGGTGCTTTACAATTTGGGGTCTCACTCCCCCGATTCATCTCCCGGTGCCCTCGCACAATTTCTGGGCTGTGACGTGTAGCTCTCCCAGCAGGTCTACCCACCTGCACACCTCCACCACTGCAGTTGCCTCCGAGCTTACCTGCTCCTTACCCTAACCTAACTACCTGGGGAAGGCCCTCTGGCGCTCTCCCCACTCGGTGCCCTCTCTGGCACTGGGCTACCCGGGTCCGTCCTCCGGATCCTCGGGCCCCACTGACACTAACGGCTCCCAGAGCCCACCTGCGGCCTCACCTGGCCGACATCCTCACAGTGGTGGAGTGCCCAACCAACTACACACACTAACAGGCTACACGCCCAGCCATTTCCACAACACTAATGCACCCATCCACAATACCATTCTGCAACCGCACCACAAATGCCAATATCCAACCACAATTTACCTATACCTTCTAACTATTCTTTAAACTACCCTCCCCGGGTACTCGTGAAAAGGGGTCCACTCTTCCCCCATCCACACCTTCGCACCATGCACACCACTCCGTACCACTTACTCCAACTCTCTCCACACCACTCATTCTCACTCCACGTATTCCACACACCTGCACTTGCACACCTGTGCTCTCACACCTGGTGCCACCTGCACCCTTCTCTCCCCAAGCGCATTCGCGCTGATCCACAACACTCATTACTCATACACTGCTCCACACACCTGTCCAGCTCTCACACAGCATCATCTCATCTAACTACTCCCCTCTGAAACTTGCGCTTCCCAGTCGTCCCTTTAAACTATTGCGCTCCCTCGTCATTATCATCCATACTAATCTACCTGCGTCCCCACTACAGGTATCAGTCACTATCTAAACCTTAACGTTACCTAATGTCATCTTCGCTAGATCCCTAACAATATCCTAACCCACCCGGGCTAGTTTTCACTGCCATCAACCCCATAAACTATAGCGCATTTGCCCCACATGGGAAGGGTGGCAGGGATGCCACCCTTACCCACCGGGCCCATCGCTCACTACCAATTTTGCACATCAAATTTCAACAAATCAAAAATTTGCCAATCACTACCCATCATCTGCCAATCATTACTGCCAATCCTTTGCCAATCATCAAATTTTGTTTTTCTCTAATTTTGGGTCCAAAACACTAACCTCATCACACAGTCTACTCACTAATGCCTCTCGGTGCGCCAATTCCTGTCCAAAGCCCGGCTTCGTAAAGCCGAGCAATGAATGCGGGTTGTTTGGTGCCAGCGGCTGGATACGTCCCGCATTCGGTGCAGGGAAGGAGGTTTACCCGGGCCGAGATCCCACGCACCATCTCGGCACGGAGCCATCCCATGGCCCGATCTCGACCTGCCGGAATGCCTCAACAAAAAGTGGTCGCCATGACGACCCTTCCTATCGGGCTGCCCGCTCCGCCTAGTGGAGCACGGACGCGGCCGTTCAAAGCGAGGCCCAGCGTGGATCGCGTACGGCGGTCCTTTCGAACCCGCCGTGGCTCGGATCCCCACTGGTCCTCGCGGCACACGAAGCCCGGCACGCACCGAGGGCCCGATTCGGCTAAAAGTCGCTCTAACCTCTAACCCGGTTACCTTCGATGCCTCACCTGCATGCTTACACCCCGCAGCCCGTTCCTTGCTCACACATCCAGCCGTTTCCATGCTCCTCGTCGTACCTTCTCTAACACACCCAGGTACACTCATTCCACTCCCAGCCTTGGTCACACACCTGACCACCGAACACCTTGGCACACATTCGCCGCTCGCACACCTCACCAACACACCTCTTCGCGCCCCCTCCTCGGTCACCTCCTCTGTGACAATCACAGGTGTGCTCTCACTCGCACACCCAACCACGTGCCTCACTACCAATTCCAGCGTGCATTCCCACTCACGCTCTACCATTCCAGGTGTGCATCCTTCCATTCCAGGTGTACATCCTCGCTCACCTGTCACAACCAACTCACGCTCCTTGTCACTCTCACTACTCTCACCACCACTCTTGACAACGCACTCACCCTTACTCTTGACAGCGCACTCTTTCCTCATGCACCTGTCTGTTACACACCTTTCTCGCGCACACTCTCCCGTCACACCCTCTGTAACACTTACCACACCGCGCTTCCATGTGCTCCCTCGCACACGCGCTACGACCGACTCACTCTCGCCAGCACCCTCACTCCTTGGCACGCACTTTTTCCTCACACCCCAGAGTCGGACTTTCTCGCACACCTCCTTTTTCGCACACCAGACCTGTCGCACACTTCACCAACGGCCTCTCACGAACACCCGGGTCCATCTCGACCCCCAAGCTCATTAAATCACCTGGCGCATCATACGCACGACCATATTGGTCACCACTTACACCGGGTCCTCTTCCTCTTCGCTTCTCCTCCATCACCTGCGAATCCCTCATCCGGTTAATGAGCACATCATCACGATCCAAACACAGACTTTGGACCAATTCTTTTATTTCCTCTTTTATCTCTTTCTTATCCCCTCTCCGTCGCTTCTTAATTTCGCTCACCCCTTCTTCCACTTCTTCTAATTTCTGCTTCACCTCTTTTATTTCCCGGTACGTCTCCTCAAGCTCGTCCTCTAAGGCTACCTTGACCGTTTCCATGTGCGTCCTCACCTGCCGGTCCTTCGTCTCCATTACCTCTGTCACCTCGTCCAACCTCGTTGTCAGTCCCTCACGTACCATCTGACATTCCCTCTTCGTCGCTACCAAGTCATTTTTTAGGTCATTTTGTGTCGCTTTTAACCCTCCTATTACCGCAGTGTTCCTTTGTACCTGCTCCACTAACTCAGTCTGTCCCACCGTCAGCTGTTCCACCTCCTGCGTCAGGTCCTCTATGCCCCCTTGTAACTTTACAGTCCCCTTTCTCACCTCCTTCTCCATGTGCTCCTTACAGTGCCTCACCTCCTCGCGCACTCCTCCGACCTCCTCACTCACACCTCTTCTGATCTCCTCTCCCATCACTTGCATCTCCTGCCCAGATGCCACCCTCATCTGCTCCATTTCCTCCCTGTGAGCATCCAGTTTGGTTTCTACCCCCATTCTGACCCCCTCTATCTGCTGCCCCATTTGGTTAACTTCCCTTTCCGCTTGGTTCCTCATGTCCCTCAATTTGCCTTCCATACTGTTTTCTAACCCCTCTAACCCCTTTTGCATCCCTTCCATTTGATTCTCTTGAGCGGCCATTCTGTTTTCTACCCCCATTAACCCCTCCTGTATTTCCCCTAA
Organism: Myxine glutinosa; assembly: GCF_964187855.1. Taxonomy (NCBI): domain Eukaryota; kingdom Metazoa; phylum Chordata; class Myxini; order Myxiniformes; family Myxinidae; genus Myxine; species Myxine glutinosa. Next base: position 221,058,122 of record NC_136262.1, on the reverse strand, counting down.
TCTATTGTCTAATCCCTCAAATTTGTTTCCTAATCCCTCTATTCTACTCCCTAACCCTCCGATCTGGGCCCCCATGTCCTCCCTCAATTTCTCGCTATTGGACCCCATCCTTTGTTCTAACCGTTGGCTATTGGCCCCCATGTCGCCCCCCAATTCGTCCCTCATTGCCCCCATTTGCTCACTCTGAGCCTCCATCCGGTTCCCCATTACCCCCAATTGCTCACTCTGCAGTTTGAGGGACGCCTGCATTTGCGCCATAAATTGCTCCATGAGGGCCTGCATTTGGGCCATCCCTCCCACTTGTGCAGCGGGTGCGGCCGCCGTAGCCATGTGCGAGGCGCCATTTTGCGCGCCCGCAACCTCGTGCGCAAGGACGCCATTTTGCGACCCTGCTACCCTCACTGCTTCGCTCTCCTCATGTCCCTCAATTTGGTCCTGGATCGACCCTGCCTCACTCTCCTCTACCGGAACCCAGCCGTCTTGATCTGCCATAGCGCGACTTTCAAAATTCGGGTTTTTATTTTTTTTGTAAAACACAATCAAATTTCGCCGTTATAATTTCGAGCGCGTCAAACGCGCTCCGGGACCGATCCCACTTCCCGACACCAATTGTTACTGACACGACTTAGATGTTGCTTGACCGAGCGGAATGGCCGCCGTGTTCGCACAAGTTACCCGATTACACTCGAACGTTGGCCGAATCGCGCTATGCTAAATCAATGAAGGAAAGGACACAACGGCTGGGTTAAATGACACGACACCAGGGGTACAGTTCTCAAGACCTCCGGAGGAGGATATAATATTGGTTATGCAGAACGTTTAGATTACACGGCACAGAGGTACAGCACAGCAAGATGGGCACTTAGACACGGTCTTATCTTAGCCCCGACAGACCACAGACAAACGGGACAAGACTGACTCACACAGGGATTGATGGCAAGGAAGGGCAGGCAGTCGATAGCTCAAGGTGCACCTTGGCTCAGGGGCAGAATCGACCCGGTCCGGTCTAGAGATGCGGGTAGGTATCGTCGCGCTGGAGGTGGCGTCCGTTTCTCTTCAAGCTCAGGCGCATCTGACGTCACCTCCGTCTTCCTGCGCATGCCCAGCGGGGAGTGACACGCCCTCGGCTCGTTAGCTCCGCCCCAGATGGAATCGGTCCGCCGCTTCTTATTGGGTGCGGGGGGTTACCGGGCTCCGCCCTTGACGAGGAGCTGACAGTGAGCCCCTGCGTGGTAACCCCGTCGGAGCACATGGTCAATGGCGGCTAACCAAGCCGGTGTGAGGACGCACACTCCCCGCGCCGCCGCCGCGCCGCCGCCGCTGTTGTTGTTGTTGGTGTTGTTGTTCCATGAGGAAGAGATGCGGGGAGGTATTGGAAGGTCCTAAACTTACTAATGGTGCCATACAATCACATTCTGGTGCAACGAAGAGTCAGAATTAATGGAAACGAGTCCTTAACTGACATAGACTAAGAATAACTAGCAAGATGTCCTATAGTTGTCTACGTGAGATGCGGTGAACCTGGGCACGACATTTAATGGGGGAAAAAGGGGAAGGTCGGGGCTACAGAGTGTTGTTTACAGACAATGGGACTAGGGAATGGGGGATTGGGGATAGTTGGGGAGTATTGGGGAAATAGGGGAATATTTACAAGCGACCCGGCAACGTCGTGTACCTTTGCTAGTATTATAATATGTTAAGCATTTTTTTGTCGTTTTTTTTTTTTTGCAGACACTCGTAACTTGTTCATTACTCGTAACTTGTTCATTACTCGTAATTTGTTCATTGTTGTAAGGGTAGGTGTTCACTTAAAGGATTTACCCTTCAAACCTCTTCTCTTCAAACCTCTTCCGCTGCATATTAACTTTCACTTATTGTTTCACATTTTGAGAACACCTGTGTCATTTTTAATGAATTTTTATGTGATGCAAACTGTTGTATGACTGCCATTATGTATTATTATGTCAGTTGTATTCAATATTTTGTTTCTTGAGCTTTAAAACTGCCAGTGTTTACCAGATATTGTTAATGTATGAAGTTAACAATGAAAATGAACATTTGTTTCATTGTCGAATACTGTCGTAAATCATTTCCCGGTGCAGGCAGGCACACTATTTTGAAATGACTTGTCCATTCCCAAAAACTGTATGCACATTTCATATGTATATATAGCAAAATATTTGACCCACCCTTTGTTTGATGCAATTTGCTATAAGACCCTTAAACTATTCTGATTTTTTTTTTTTTAAACATCATAAGTACATTTTTAGAATCAAACATTTAAAACATAAAAACACATGAAAAGCCACGTTAACAGTTTGAAAAACCGAGCTTTGAGTTTGTGGATTATGGCTTGTGACTTTTAAATGGCTTATTCTGTTATTCATCAACACATTTAAGGTGAAGTGTTAAGTATACTTGATTTCAATGAAACAGATAACGAAGTGAAATACTCCAGCAGGAAGGTGAAAATACGAAGTGAAAGGTTAAAATAGTTCAGTATGAAACACTAAGTTTGCTCTCAATCCCGCATTGCTTATTGGACACTGAATTATAAAGGACACTGCATGTTTTTCATCGAAATGTATTCACTAGCACACCCACTCACTACGGGAGTAGCCGGGGGAGCCACGTTGTTATCCTTATTGTTATTGTCAATTATTGTTCCTATTACTTATGTTAAATCAGGTCATTGAAAGGATCAGACGTGCATCACCATTCTAAATTCCCTAAATAAAATTTACTTCTGTGAGGGTGTTGGGGGTGGGGAAGGATCAATATCACAAGTCACGAACCCCCTTGTGGATGGGGCATATTGTTTTGTAATAACATTAATATTATGCTATTAGCAATAGTGTTGTTATTACATTTGTTTTTGGAAGCGGCCTTGGAAAAACGCCATGGAAGCGGCAGGAAGGGTCATGTTATTAACCCTAGAGAAAATAATGTTTATATAATTAATATCCAATTTATATAATGAATATATCATGAATAACAATGAATAGAGACTACAGTAGATCTACGATCAGGTGCGATCGTCGACGTGGTAAGCATAGATTGCCTCACTGATGTCGGGATTCCTCCAAATTTCTTTCAGTTTAGTGTTCAACAGCATTAGCGACTGTTTAAAAAGGTAATCATACGTTTTGTGGTTTATAATATTTTTACTTCTAGTAGGGGCTGTTGCTCCCACAAAAACCGCACGATAAGCTATTTATACACGTTAACACGGTGTTCGTTCAAGGAGGAAACACCCCTTGGGGAGGTGGATGTTATTAGTATCAATATATATATATTGTTACGGACCGCGGATAAGATGTTGGTTTGCCGAGCGGATGGCACCGCGGCCCTAACAGTTACCCCGACTAACCCGATTCCTGAACGTTGGCTGAATCGCGCCACAGATATTCAATGGGGAAAAGACTAAAGCGAAGGATGTGAAGAAGAAGAAAGACAACGGGTAAGGAATACAAATATAATTTATTTACTATTTACAAGACCAAAAAAACCAAGGAGAAGGAAGGATAATAAAATAATTCACAGAAGAGGCAAGGCGACACAGCGAAACTTAGCTTAACTATACAGGCTTAATTAATACCCAGGGACAGAACAAACAAAGACAGACTCACGCGGGGAATGATGATAGGAATGGCAGGAGGTGGATGGCTGGAGGGAGAGGAAGGTCCACTGGAACTGGGTCACGGTCGGGCCGGGAGCGGCAGCTCCGTTCCTCCGCGGCCACGGTCGGCACCGCCGTCAACGCCCAAGCTGCGGTCGTGCGAGCTGCCGCGGGACGAGCTCCGCCGGTCGAGTTAAAGCTGCCTGGTGGAGCCAACGCTGCTTGGTGGAGTTTAAAGCTGCTGGTACTGCTCGTGGTACTCCTCTTGCTTGCTCTCAGGACTCTCTCTCAATGCTTGCTCTCAGAACTCCTTCTCTCAATGCTTGCTCTCAGCACTCCTTCTCCCTCCTCTCTGCTCTGCGCTGCTTGTGTACTGCCAACTCTCTGACGCACCTCTCTTTGCACGTCTCTCGCTTGGTCCAACCACGCACTCGGCTCTTGCGCGCGCGCTTTTATAGCGCCTCAGGCGATCAAGCCGCCGGCCTTCAGGACACGCCCCTCGGTGAGCTCGCTTCGGCCCTGATTGGTGGGCACAGGCCCTCTGACTCCACCCTTGATGACGATGGGCGGGCACGCCCTTCTTCCCCGAGCTGAGCACATGCTTAATGGCGGCAATTGTAGTTGGCAATGCGAATGGCAATTGACGAAAAGGGAATGTGAACCGAATCTACTCTTATTTCACCTGGTGCAATGGAGTGTCATCTTAATGGAAGACAAGGCCTTACCCTAATACACATAATAAGGAAATAAACTACTGAACAGGGATATTATGGTGTCCTTCATGTATGCTTTATGGAACTAACTACGGGAACGCCCTTTGACCTTTATACAACACTGGAGTAAGGAGGGCGATATTTTACAACAATTTACACAACAACAACAAAAAAAACAAACCATTCTCATATCCACAACAATATATTTTTTGTATACAGAGTCGAGGCTCGTGAAAGAGCTAACATTTATCAACCAAACAAATCAAACAAACAAGCAAACATAGTATATAAAAAGGGGAGCGGTCGACAAGATGGGGAGAGAAGGGGAGGAAGCACACAAACACAACATTTGAGAGCAGGAACATCGGGAGATGTGTGGGAGGGAGAAGGCCTGGGGGGAGGCAGGATAGGTATAAAATGCAAGGACACCAAGGACTTCCAGGAAAGAAGACAAAAGTCACCTCAAAAAAACTTTTTAAAATCACAAAAGTTTTGTGATAACATTAACATTATGCTATTATCATTAACATTGTTATTACTTTTGTAATTAGAAGCGGCTTTAGAAAAACGCCACGATAAAGCTATCTTAAAACGGATATACACCTCAACATGCAACCTCCTTGGTGGGAACTTGTGGAGGAGGGGAGGGGGTGTAGCCTTGTGGGCCCCATGATAATCATCATGGTTCCCTTTTTGAGGCAATGTTTTTATGGCCGGATGCTCTGCCTGATGCCAACCCTTTAGTCGCCTATTACGACACACGGGGATACTGTGTACCTATTCTAAACCGGGACACACACCGGCATGACTATAATACAAAGATTGACTGATTCTATTTTGTGTTCATAGGCCAAAGGACATGTGACCTTTGATTGAAAATAATTTTGGTACCACATTAACTTGTGAACCATCAAAGGGATTTCAACCAAATTTGGCACAAGTATGGACTGGACTGTAAAAGAAAGATGAACTGATTCAATTTTCGGTTCAATATTTCAAAAGTCATGTTCCCTTTGAAATTTATTTTCAAACCATAATTCGAGTTAGAAGCATCTGATGTTTTCTCTCTTCTACCAATCTCTCTTTTCTCTTTCATGCTCTTTCTCATGTGACCTTTTCATGTGACCTTTAATTGAGATCAAAAGCAATAGTTGGTTGACATCTAACATGGGAGGAAGCATATCCATCGATGCATACTGTGGAATTATATTTTCTACAGTTAGTTTTATTTTATTCCTCTTTGAGAATGAGATTAAATTAGCATTCCGTTTCATTCACTTCTGAGTCTGCCAATGAAACACTATGCAAAGACAAGTAATTGTACCCTTGGACAACTTGTCCATCACTCATCTCCTCTTCTTGCCTCATACTTTTCCTGTTTCAATTTTTTTTTATCAGTGGCTCAGCGTGCAGCCTTGCAGCAGGCCTCGAGGCTTTGGGCCTAACGGACATCCGCACACTCGTGAAACTCATGTGCTTGGCAGCAGCTGGACGCATGGGACTCACGATGAGTGGGAATAACTTTCCTGAACCCCTTGATGGTGGAAGTGTTTTGAGCACGAGACTCCGTAAGCCCATCTCCTGCCTCGCTTATCTCAGCTCAGCCATTGGCTGCTTGGCCTCAAACAGCCATACTGCTGCCAAAATGCTCATCCAGCTTTGCACTCAGGTACGATTCTCTGACACTTGCACAGGATTTTTTATTTTAGCTCGAGTACTGCTTTTGAACACTGTCCTGCTGAACTGTCCGTGCAATTTGTCACACATTTATCCCTAGCCTTGCAATAATGCTGAGATTAAAATGGAATTGTTCTTTTTTTTCTCTCTTTTCCCTTTCTTCTGTGGTCATTACCATCCCTTTGGCCTTCACTGATTTTGCACAAGGTGCTGACTCTGTGACAGCAAAGAGGGCCATATGCTTCGAGCAAATTGGAACACGGCTTCCTCCGTACCATCTCTTGTCTCTGTGCATGGCTAATAAGCTAGGGGGTAATTGCAGTTTCCCTTCTCTGCTACAAACCCAATGGAGGTGCTAATGACATGCCATTCTAAGTGTGAAAGGCAACTTATCTGTTTCTCATACTTTCGGAGGCAGAAATAAACATTATTCAACAACAACAACAACATGCATTTTAAGGCCATTTTCCCTGCAAGAGCGGGGGTTAGCCTTGCGGTCCCCATGACGATCTTCTCCATTTTGCCCTATTTTCTGCATCTCTCCTTGTTAAATAGACTTGTTAAACTTAAACATCTTAAACAGTTAAATCTTAAACATCTATTTAAACATTATTAAACATTAAACAGTAATAAACAATAAGTAATAAACAATATTAATAAACATTAAAATAATAATAATAAATATAAAATAATAATTTAATATAAATATAATAAAATATAATAATAATATAATATAATATAATAATATATAATAATATAATATAATAATAATATAATATAATAATAATATAAATATAATAAAATAATAATAAAGTAATAAAATAATAATAAACAATAATCTATATATATAAAACAGTTTGTGTGTGTGTGTGTGTGTGTGTGTGTGTGTGTGTGTGTGTGTGTGTGTGCGTGCGTGCGTGCGTGTGTGTGTGTGTGTAATGTTACCGATAGACTCCTAAACGGAGAGGCTCACGTGCTTGATATTTGGCATAGACATGGCCATTGAGCCTGGGAAGAACATGGCCGACCTAAAAAAAATTATTTCATAATATTTTTTTGCCATATTTTTACCTCAGTGCATTTCAGCGAGGAATATTATACACAGAATCTGAGCCGGTGGCAGAGCAGCGCGCTGATTCGCTCAGAGCGATCACGTGATGTTCCAACCTTGCTGCCATAATCTCACAGTTACGCCTTCGCACGTAATTCAGAGCGAAAAGCGATTGCGTTTTTTCACATTTCAGCGAGGAACATTGCCATTCACACCACATAGGTTTTTTTTTCTTTCATCTTTAGATCCATATTTTTTGCCATAACGTAGCGCATTATGGCTCGCTCGAGCTCGAGTTAGCCAATCACCTGGGAGCATGAGGCCACGTTGGCCACGCCCACGACACGACGCAGAGTTGCAATCTTGACGAAGACTGACTGTGATAAAGGCAATAGCACCGAAGAAAAGAAATTTGTCACGTTCAACCTCCCGAGCAAGGAAAATCGCTGAACGGAGACTCCATGAAACCGATGAAGATACTTTTCACCATCGATAAGCCAATCAAGAACGTGTCTCTAGATTCAGACAGCAAGAGACAGAAGATGAGAGAACGGCACGTCTAAACGCCAATCAACAACGTCTGGCGAGGGCCAGACAGCGAGAGACAGAAGATGAGACAAACTGTATTTCAAACAGTATTTCAAACAAACTGTATTTCCCGTCTACATGACCATGTATTCCTATTAACGTTATGTAAAGTACATAAATTGTGTGGATTACATCATTTGTGGATGTGATCAATTGCCAGTAACCATCTATATCCCTCCCCTCCCCTTCCCTCCTCCCCCTCCCTCCCCTCCCCCTCCCTTTCCCCCCTCCCTTTCCCCCCTCCCTTTCCCCCCTACCCCTTCCCCTTCCCCCTCCCCCTTCCCCCTCCCCTCCCCCTTCCTTTCCGCCCTCCCCTTCCCCCTCCCACCTCCCCCCACTTCTCCCCTCCCCCCTCCCCCTCTCCTCCCCCTTCCTTTCCCCCCTCCCCTTCCCCCTCCCACCTCCCCCTCACCTCCCTCCCCCCTCCCCTCCCCCCACTTCTCCCCTCCCCTCTCCTCCCCCCCGTTCCCCTCCCCTCCCCTTCCATCCTCCCCCTCCCCTCCCCTTCCATCCTCCCCCTCCCTCCCCTCCCCCTCCCTTTCCCCCTCCCCCTTCCCCTCCCCCTCCCTTTCCCCCCTACCCCTTCCCTTTCCCCCTCCCCTGCCCCTCCCCCTGCCCCCTCCCTCTCCCCCTCCCTCCCCCCCCATTCCCCCTCCCACCTCCCCTCTCTTCCCCCCTCCCCCCTCTTCTCCCCTCCCCCCGTTTTCCCTCCCCTTCCCTCCTCCTCCTCCCTTTCCCCCCTACCCCTCCCTTTCCACCCTTTCCCCTCCCCCTCCCCCTTCCCCCTCCCCTTCCTCCTTCCCCCTCCCCTCCCCTCCCTTTCCCCCTCCCCTCCCCTCCCTTTCCCCCCTCCCCCTTCCCCCTCCCTCTCCCCTTCCCCCTCCTCCTCCCCCCTCTCCTCCCCTCACTCTCCCCTCCCTCCTCTTCTCCCCTCCCCCCTGTTCCGCTCCCCTTCCCCCTCCCCCTCCCTTTCCCCCCTACCCCTCCCTTTCCCCCACACCCCTTCCCCTCCCCCCCCCTCCACCCTTCCCCCCTCCCCTCCCCCTCCCCCTCCCCTCCCCTCCCCCTCCCTTTCCACCCTCCCTCTCCCCCTCCCCCTCCCCCTTCCCCCTCCCCCTTCCCCCTCCCCCTCCCCTCCCCCGCCCGGCAATGCCGGGTACTTCTGCTAGTAAGTAATAAACTAATAAACAGTAAAATAATAAAATTAAGTAATAAAATATGTCATTAAACAGTTAAATCTTAAACATCTTAAACTTACACAGTTAAATAAACTTAAACATCTCTCCTTGCTAAGAAATAAACATTGTTCCAACAATGATAATACTTTTTCTGCATTTCTAACATTCATTGATTTGCATAACTATATTTTGTTTACACATATGGACACTGAATACATGCATTGCCATTTTTTTGGCCAAGAGTTGGGGGGGGGGGGGGGGGGGAAGGAGGGGGAGGAGGGAGGAGAGTAGCACACCTGATAACATACAAATTTGTTTGGTTTTCATGGTATGCTAATTCCTTTTTAAAGGAAAGTATTGTTAGAAATTATGATTATTCTTTCATTAAAAAGCTGCAGTCTGAGCCTGCAATGTGGCAAATTGAAGTGACAAGCTAAGATTAAAGTGATGTAACATGCCTAGTTAAATAACTTTTGACTTTGGAGTTTCATAGCAATCTTTTACTTATTTCTTATTTTTAACTTTTAACTGCCCACTTGTGTCACTGTTTGCCATTGCATTTCCCAGGACTTGATCTCGGCAGCAACTGGCATAAGCTTGTCCACTATCGATGATCCTTCACTGCAGAAGCGTCTGCCTGGCTTTCTCCGTGGTGTGGCAGAGGAACACAAGCCTGTCGCATCCCCAAACTTTGTTGTCACACAGGCCCTCGTTGCCCTAATGGCTAATCGTGAAGCCAAACTGCGTCCAAGTAATCATAAGGATGACGAGGCCACAGGTTCGTGCAATGTATTTGGTCCCATGTTCTACTCTTTTTTTTGTATTACATATATCAAGGTTCATGAATGAATGAATGAATGAATGAATGATCGTTTTAAGGCCATTTTCCCCGCTAGAGCAGGGGTTAGTCTTGTGGACCCCATGATAATCATGGTTCCCTGTTTGAGGCAATGTTTTTATGGCCGGATGCCCTTCCTGACGCCAACCCTTAGTCGCCTCTTACGATACGCAGGGATACGGTGTACCTATTCTAAACCGGGGTACACACCGGGATCATGCAAGAGATTAAATCGAACATAATCCAAAATACTGCATTGGGGTCATCATTAAAAAAAAAAAAAAAAAAAAAAATTTCCTTTCATTGGGGTCATCATAAGGAACCTGAATATAATTCGGGTTTCAGCTGGTTGCTTCTCTTCTCTCAAATCCATCCAAGCGCAACCAGTCGTTTGAAAGCTTGGTTTATTAATTAATTTAGACGCTCGTTTCCAAAATGTACCACGTCTTATGTTTTGTATATTCCTAGCATTTTCCATAGTCTTTCCAAATACAGCATTATACATTAGGGCATAAAAGTCTTTCTCAAAATCTGTTTTTGCTTCTGTTCTCTTTTCTGTGTTAAAATCAATATATGTCTTCAACCAATGACTTTGTTTAAACTTTAAAATTCTATGAATGTTCTTTACTCTCAAACCAGCAGATAAATATTATCTCAAGTTCCTTTGATGTATAACATAATTATCTTTATCATATAATGTAGTTAAAAAAAATTCTGTTGGTTTATATGAATTCGTGGTGGGATATTATTGTGGTAACTGCTGTGCCATTCTTTTTTTCAGACTTTCCTTATCAGGGGCATATGGCAGGTCTTTATACTTATTGTGAAGTTCTTCTGGATACTTTAAATCAACCTCAAAATAAAATCCAACCTTTGCTTTGTCAAATATAGTTCTGGTCATGTCAGTCTTTTGGGACTGCCACGAGTAACGCGTAACCCAGTGCCACTAGTAACTACCTGCCACATTGTTGGTTTGTCGGCGACTAAACCGACACCCCTCACTGGTTTTGCTAGTGGGAAGGGTGACTATGACACCGTTCCAGGACCAAAAACAACACTTGCTAAAGGGTGGATGAGCTCCAGTAGGGGGCCAACAGCCAATCCAGTAAGGAGATGGTGTCTCCTAAAAAACACACATCCGGCTTGGACCGGTTCAAGTCATACCAAAGACTTTAAAAATGGTACAAGCTCCTTCCTTGCTTGAAAAGGATAGAGCACGGGCAATCCCCATCGGTTGGCATCTATGGAAATTCCTCTTGAGGAAATGCCCTGCTGAGTACGGTGAGAAAGGCGGCTCCATTGTTATGGCGTCGCTGGTACCCAGAGGATCCCGGGAAGTGATGGTACTGATGGCACTTCCCCAAGCTCAGTGTGTGTGTGTGTGTGTGTGTGTGTGTGTGTGTGTGTGTGTGTGTGTGTGTGTGTGTGTGTGTGTGTGTGTGTGTGTGTGTGTGTGTGTGTGTGTGTGTCAGTATTACGAGCCTTAGCTGATGTATAAAAAAATCCTTTTGAGAAGAATTACAAACTATTATTGAAGCATTCACTATTGATCCTCTTCAACCCATCTAAATTCACCATAAGGAAGAGATTGAGACATTGCCCATCCATAAAGATTGTTGGCATCATAATACATGAAGCAAGAACTTTATTTTGTGGCATCATAGTTAGGAAGATATGTGTTTGCTTTAGCATCTCTCTTTGAACAGATTTGTGATATTCCACCTCTTTTAGCTTACTCTATCATTAAAAGCATATCTACATCACTGATTAATTCCAACGGTTGTTTAGTCATCTTTAGCATAGCACTCTAGTCCATATGATTGCTTATTTTGACAGACTGCTCTAAAAGCCTCAAATACATCAGCTAATAAAAAGATGAGTCAAGATACAAATCATGATACAGTATTCTCCAAGATTTTTTTCTATCAAATATCTTTCAAACATTTTCTGCTTAGGTGTATATTCTTTATTAGTTAAATGGCTTTTATTTAATTCATTTTACAACATTCTTTAGAGGGGAGCTGGGTTTCTTTGAACCTCTCAAATGAGTTCATATAATCATTGGGATATACATACACCCTTTTATTGTAAGAGATCAACTTCTTCCTGATTTGAGAAATAAGATTGGATAATTGGAAAACTTAAATGTATCAAGAAATCTAATATGGGCTTTTTTGACATTCTGTTGTTTTTACGTGTATGAATTGCTTTTATAGATATGTAAATTGTTTTTGTAAATGAATATTTCTGGTCTGTTTGAGCAATTGCTGAAATGTGTCCACAGGTTTTACTCAATTCCTTTATCAAAAGATGCGTGTAATAATGAGCATTTTTCTAAAGAAAGCCTGGAATGAAAGAGCGAAGTTTAAATTCAAAATTACAAATTTTATGAGCTGTACATCTATATTCCCCAGTGAGATGGCAGTGATTTCGTACCTTTGGACCTTCACTAATTTCCTCCTCACAAATATGACAGTTATTGTTTTCCCTAAAAAAAAAAAATTCTTCCTATGTTAATGCTATTGATATTTTTTCACATTGTATTAGTTCATCGCATACAATCTCTTTCAAGGTGTTTACCAAACTCTTGGGGAGCATCTTCTCTATAGAGATCTAACATTACAAATTCATCACAAATGAATTATCACGTATTATTCATCACGAATAGAGGATTTGATCTTATAACAGAAACCACGAGGAGTCTATTTTGGATATTTATTTGTGTATGATTGATTTGGATTTGGAGAAACTGGATATATCGTTTCAAGGATACTTTCGAAATCAGCATTTATCACAAATGGATGCTTTATTGTCTTATTTCCATCTTTGAATGCTACGTCTGAACAGCCTCTTGGCATACTAATTACCGCTGATTTATGTTCCCTGCAGTATTTTGAATGTTGGTTCAATCTTTCCTTCGTGTGAAAAAAGTTGAGACCGCTTACAGGGATACAATTTATTAGTTATATTGGCTCGTTCAGAACTAATTAATATTGATAAATGTTTGATTCAAGCATAATGTGAGCTTTTTTTCTTACCTATAATCTGGAGAACCAAGGTGTGTTTCATCCTAGCACAGAAGATCAATGTATGTTTCATCATTATTATAGTTATTTAAAAATTTTAATATCTGAACTTTGTATATATCCGCTAATCCATATACATTATTATTAACATAAACAGAACATTTATTTATCTTTTCTTTGAATATTAGAAACTGCTTTTTTAAGCTTTATCTCTCTTGGTAAATCAATATAAGAAGAAGCATTAAAAGGGTCTGATTTCCTTATGTGTATATCCCAAAAAAAGATTTTTCTAATATTAAATCCACTACCTGACACGTTATCATCAACATATAGTTCATATCTCTGAAGTTCATCTTAAACATCACAAACTATGAAATCTTGGAATGATGTGATAAAGTGAGGGCTTGTTCTCGTTTCGGGTGTTTCTTCACCATCTGCCCTTACCATATTCAATTTTACTCTGATATAAAATGTAAAACTATTGATTTATCTCAGTGTGTTCTTTCTCTCAGAGTTTCAATAGCTGGTTTAACCATATCAATTGCCTCAGCGATTGATGTTAGTTCTGGTTCTTTAAACTGAAAAGTTCTTATTTTATGTCCTTTGCTTCATCAGTGTTTTCAATCGAGTAATCACGTATCTCCTCTTCATTACCTCCGCCACCAAAGGTGGATGGAGGTTATGTTTTCACCCCTGTCTGTTTGCTTGTCTGTCTGTAACCAAGATATCTCAAAAAGTTGTGGACAAATTCGGACGAAATTTGGCAGAGATGTAGCGTATGTGACAAGGAAGGCTTGATTCAAATTTGGTGAAGATCCGGATCCGGCTATTAGGATTTTATAAGTGATTCGTCACCATTGAGTGATAGGGCTAAAACTGATAGCAGGATATCTCAAAAAGTTATGGACGGATTTGGACGAAACGTTGTGGACAGATCGGGAATTTGACAAGACCAAATCGATTCAATGTTGGTGAAGATCTGAATATGGATTCGGATACGAGAGTCAATTAATTTTTAAGTTATTCTTCACCATTGAGGGATCGGGTGAAAAGCGATATAATAGCATGATATTAAAAAAGTTATGGATGAGGTATGACTAACCTAGGTGGATGAGTTGGTTCGGTGACAAGAACAAGCCGATTATTACCTCCGCCACCAAAGGTGGATGGAGGTTATGGTTTGACCCCTGTCTTTTTGTCCGTTTGTTTGTTTGTTTGTGAACAAAATATCTCAATAAGTTGTGGACGGATTCGGACGAAATTTGGCAGAGATGTAGCGTATGTCACAAGGACGAAATGATTAGATTTTGGTGAAGATCTGGATTCGGATCCGGCTACTAGAATTTTTAAAATGATTCTTCACCATTTGGAGATCGGGCCAAAAACGATACATAGCAGGATATCTCAAAAAGTTGTGGACGGATTTGGACGAAACCTGGTGGACCGGTTGGGTGTCTGACAAGGTCAAATAGATTCGATTTTGTTGAAGATCTGAATGTGGATTCGGATATGAGAATTATTTAATGTTTTAAGTGATTCTTCACCATTGGGAGATAGGGCCAAAAACGATACATAGCAGGATATCTTTAAAAATTATATATGGATTTGGACGAAACTTGTTGGACAGGTTGTGTGTGTGTGTGTGTGACAAGGAAGAATCTTCTATTTTTGTGCAGATCCGGATCCGGATCCAGCGAGTATAATTTTTTAAGTGATTCTTCACCATTTAGTGATATGGCCAACCAGGCGGAGGTATGCTCTCTACTGAGTGCCGTTCTAGTTATTTTTGTGTTTGCGTGATTGAAGGTGTTTCTTTTAACTGTTTCTTCAAGTCATTTTGGCAGATATCACAATGTTTTGTTTCTCGTTCGAGTGGAGATATTTTTTGCAATAGATTGAATATGTGTTTGTGGGATTGAAGGTGTTTCTTTTAATTTATGTCATCTTTATTTCAAACATCACAATGCATTATATTATTCATATTCCATAAAATCCCATATGTAATTGGGCCAGTAGGATGCACTGGTTTCAATAAGGAAAGTGAAATACTGGAACCGCCTTTAGAGGCCATTTTTTTCCACAGAGCAGGGGTTGAGCCTTTTTGTGGCACTTTGGTCCCCTTTTCGAAGCAATGTTTTACGGCCGGATGCCCTTCCTGCCACCAACCCTGTTAGTCGCCTCTTGCGACACACAGAGAATTACCAGCAAGCTGATACTCAATTTGCCGACCTCAGAAGGATCACAGGCTGAGTCAACCCCACTGGCATTAATTCAGCGATCGACCGGGATTCAAACCCAGGATCCTCGGATCCCAAGCTGCCACCCTAACCACTAAGGCAACACCAGGCTTGAAAGTGAAATACTGGACCAGGAGAAAATACCCCAAAAAAATCAGTGTGTCAATGGAGGACCAGTAGAAGACCAATAGAATGAATGAATGAATTAACAGGATTGAAAATAACCAATTGACACATGTGGGAAAATTACATGCCCAGATTACACTTCACCAAGTTGTAGAGGTCGTCATAATTGAGAAGCCTATTGATTTGGAGGTCAAAGGTCATCTGGAGGTCAAATTTCTAAAAGCGCCATTTTACATCCATTTGACTTGAAAATTGAACAGCATTTGCATATTGTCACTAAATAGGAAAACCAACTATGTTTGAGGTCAAAAGTCAACTCAAGGTCAAACCTCCAAAATCATCAATTTTCATCTGAAAAATCATTAATTTTCATCTGATTGACTTGAAAATTTAACAGCATTTGCAGTGCCTCACTGAATTGGGAAACCCTCTATTTTAAGGCCAAAGGTCTTCTCGAGGTCAAACTTCTAAATTTATCAAATTTCATCTGAAAAATCAGCGCTTTTCATCTTATTAACCTGAAAATTAAACAGTAATTACATAGTGCATCACTGAATTGGGAAACCAACTATTTTTGCGGTTAAAATGTCAAAGGTCGACTCAAGGTCAAACTTCTAATATCATCCGTTTTTCATCTGAAAAATCATGAATTTTAATCCGATTGACCCGAACTTTGATTAAGATCGTCAATTATAATCTTAATGAAATGGACAATTTGATGTATCTATGGCAACTTTTCATTTTGGGGAGGGGTGGATTTGGCAAGTATCGTGCTCTGCATGAAGTCTTCTTGTTTGGTTTGTTTGTTTGTTTGTTTGTTTGTTTGTCCAAGTGATATCTCAGCCATCCTTTGAGCTAGGAAGCTGAAATTTGGCCACAATAGTGAGCACGTGGTTTTAGTGTGGTATGAGGTGTCATGAAAAACAGCTCCCATGCGATTTGCGTGCTAAAATTGATTTTTTTGCTTTGTTGGATTGATTTTAGGTCAATTTATTCGAAAATAATGGGGTTCAAATTTTCCGACCCCTGGACCCCCTTTTAAGGGGTATTTTGTTTCCAGTGACCCCCGGGACTGACCATGCGACTTTCTCCCCTAACAACTGAGAGATTTTATCGATCTCGGGGTCGTTAGAGAGGTTTTCGATGACGCTAAATCCATTTATGATACTTTCGAAGCGACCGGAAGTGGCGATCCCCGACTTCCGGTTAGGTTCCATGCCAAGGTCAAGGTCATTTCGAAGGTAGCGATAAAACCTGGTCATATAGTACCACTCTCTGAGGGTTTTCATGCACGAGAAGACGGCTGAAGCAGTTATTTTTGCGATCAGACTGGCCAGTCACAAATAAATCTACGTTTTAAAGCCATTCTTAGTCAAATTTAGAAAATATTTACCGAAATAGCAAAAGTCTTACAAATGATATAAGTACAGAACTATGTGTGTTTAGCTTGTTTAATGTCACAAAATGTTTTTGTTTACACAAGTATGTAATAATGTAACACAATTCCTCTAAATTCTCAAGATAACACATCCGAGAATCATGCAAGATAATTTTGATAATTAAATAGCTTTTAAACTAAAATTACTGGACGGATTATTCGTCAAAATCTTCGCTAACTATATCATTTCTTACCAAATGTACACAATTATCGACACAAGTAGTTAAGAAATGTAACACAATTCCTCTAAATTCTCAAGATAACACATCCGAGAATCATGCAAACTAAACTACTGGACGGATTATTCGTCAACGTCTTCGCTATGTATATCATTTCTGACCAAATTTACACAGTTATCGACATAACATTTACATAGAGGAGTGCATGGAAGACCGTTCTTCCAACAACTGCATCTGCCTTTGCAGCTTGATTTACATTTACATTTCGTAAGCTCAATCACAGCTTTTGGGGCAGGGAGGTTGAGACATCCCACCGGAACATATAGACCTTTCTTTACAGTCCATCCATTTTGTTCAATAGATGCTTCAACCCTTTGATCTCTTGCTCCAGGGCCTGGTCGGTGAGGCAGCCAAGTAACCTTCCCAGTCAGCTGAACGGCAGGCACCTATGAGATGCAAAAGACTTTCCACTTGCTCGAGGTACTGGTTGAGAAATTGAGCGAGCTCGCCGATGTTGTCATCTTCTTTCTCATGGGGATTTTCTGAGTACGAGGACCGGATGTCGTTGTAGATATCAACCATGTCTTGGCTACGGTCGTGGAGAGCTTTCTTGAGAGCAACGCATTGGTCACGAAGTGGTTCAGGTGGATGATCAGAGAAAATGGCGTCAAACTTCATCATCATGATTGCCAGGCTAGTCGTGATGTGGTACTCAACTCCTCACTTGTATGCCTTGCCACCATAGACCCCACGAAGACCTGCAGAAGTGTATGTGCCGCTTTCAATCGCACACGTGTCAATGCCACTTCCGTCGATTGTTTTGCCAAGAGCGTGCAGGGCAGCAAACGCAGTATGCAGAACGCCCGCTCGGAGAATCCAGTTGGTGTTATTCACTGACTGCTGAATCTTGAGGGCGCGGCTGTAAAGATCAAGATCGAGCGTTATGAGGGTTCTTCTCTCAGGACCAACCACAAAAGCAGATATGCCCTGAGTCAACATCAGAACAGTATAGAGGGTCGAGTAATCCGTTGCAGAAGTCTTGAATAGCGGAGCGATCACTTCTGTGTTAGTCGAGCTCAAACTCTGACAGGAGCGTGATAACAGAAGAGATTTAGTAGCACCCCATGTTGGCATAACTTCTTCCTTTGCTAACTCCTTACCTTTAAGGATTCGTTTTGTCACTGAAAGAATAGGATCGTCGGAATATCTGGGGTTTTGACCTGCGGTCTGACCTTGCAGTTCTTCAGTCTCTTGCTGCTCTATATTCTCCACACGTTGGTCATTTAGCTTTTCACCACCTCTGTCATCAGTACCGTAGTAGTTGGCAAGCGCCCAGGTGTGAGTGAAGTCTTTGGAAATCTTACTCCTCCGCTTTTCTAGATGGTAGACCTCAAATCGAATTGGTTTAGGTTTAATGATTGGCTCTTGCAGGTACTTGACTTCGAACGCGAGTGGTGCCGGTGCGAGAAGTTTCTCTGGGATGACAAGTGGTTGGTTGATGGGCTCGCCATCTTCTGCTCGCTGGTTGATCACGATCACTGTGCCATGGAATGTGTTCTGTCCACATTCCAACGGCATCGTGGGGAGTGTTACAAGGGATGTAACGGGAGAATGCACACCTGTGGTGAGTGTTACGGAGGGTGTAACGGGAGAGTGTGCGCAAGAGGATGCGCGAGAAAGGTGTGTAACGGACGGGTGCATGAGTACAGAGTGCGCTGTCGAGAGTGAGGGTGAATGCGCGACCGAGATCTTACTCGCGATCGCGACCGAGAACAGTCGGTGTGTCTTCTAAGAGGTCGATGTTATCAACAGCGAACCAGATGTTCAATCCCTTATTGATGAAATCAGGCAGACAAAATCCACCAGCCTCCTTCATTCGCTGAAGAACGCCTTGCTCTATGCGCTTTTCGAGATCAAGGAGCCTCTGGTAGTCGCTCCCAATGTAAACTTCTGATAGGTTATTGATGAGGTTTTTGTCACGAACTCTGGAATGAATGGTGAGCAGCAAGCCTATTGAGAGGGGCGTCTGGGCAGTTTGCTGAAAGATTTCGTTTTGTTTTGGCTGATGCTTTACCTGGCGATCCGTTCGAGTATTCTGGATGAGAAACTGGCAAGCAACATCAACAGTTTTGTCCACTTGTGCATTGCGCATTTCAGAAACTTTGAGAACATGACGGCCAAATAGGAGATGATTGAGGAAGAACTGGAGAAGTGGAGGATTCTCAAAGTCTTCAAACATTCCCCTGAACGACCAGCTTCGATGCTGCATTATCTCTTCCCTTAGAATGTTTGCCATGTTCTTCAAGTTGCCAACTGTGTCGTCGTTATCCAGCTGTGCAGACCTCAGTTGCATGGCCTTCCTAACCGCCAGTGAAAGAACGAGGTTGTCGGGTTCATTTTTGCATAGTGATTGGACGAACTGGATATTCGGAAGCCGTTCAGTAATGAGCTTTTTCAAATGCTTGCGGTAGTTGGTTGTCTGATTGATCTCTACATTATACCTCTTCAAAATGGACAAATATGCACCATTCACTTCAGCCATGTTCAGAGTAAGATTGTCCGCAGTAAGAGTATTTTGGACGGAGAGAAGCAACTGTTCATCACATAGAGAGCCAATAAGCTGGGTATTACTACGATCTTTTCGCGTTAAAGTGCGCTGCACGTATCGTAAACATTTCCTATGATAGTATTTTTCAAGAGCAGAGGCATCCCCAGCGTCTTCTAACTCGGACACGCAAGTTCTGATGCGGTCATCCTGAGTCTTGAGCTTTATCTCGAGGAAGTTTTCACCCATCTTGTCAGAGTAAACACGATGGAGAGGTTCTGATATGTTATTAGAACAAAAGCTACATGACGAGAACAGACACACCTTTTCCTTCGGGATGGTTTTTGTTCTTTTAGGTCGGGTAGAGTCAGCCACACTGGAAGGTCGTCCAGGCCCACGCGCAGGGCATGCAGGAGAATCAAACCGGACTCGTTTCACCCTTAGCCGTTCAATCATGCTTGTGTTGACGATGGGTTTTCGACATTCGCTATGATACCATACTGATTTCCGTTCAGATTCACCTAAGCTAGCTAACCGATCTGTAAGTCGCTTAATATCACCCTGACCCAAAGACAGTCGCTCGTTAGCACAATAAATAAGTTCGCCAATCATATCAGGATTATTTATCAGTCTCTTCTTTGATGTAGCTCCCTCATTGCAGATGATGCACACGCTGTTCTTCTCAGACATGACCTCTAGATGGTTTTGTACTAGTCTCTGTCAGCCTTCTTTCTGAAAAACAAACAAAAAAAAGCCTTGAGCATTTTACCAATATTTTTTTGTCCTTATCTCGCGACGGGGCATCTAGATCGCAAAAATAACTGCACCAAACGTCTTCCTGTGCCTGAAAACCATAAAAAAGAGGTATTACATGCCTAAGTTTATTGCTACAATTGAAATGACCTTGACCTTAGCATCTTTGGTGAACGGAAATCTGGGATCGCCACTTCCGGTCGCTTCAAAAGTATCATAAATGGATTTAGCGTCATCGAAAACCTCTCTAACGACCCCGAGATCGATAAAATCTCTCAGTTGTTAGGGGAGAAAGTCGCATGGTCAGTCCCGGGGGTCACTGGAAACAAAACACCCCATAAAACGGGGTCCGGGGGTCGGAAAATTTGAACCCCATTATTTTTCAATATTTTGACCTCGAATTAATCCAACAATGCAAAAAAATCAATTTTAGCACGCAAATCGCACGGGATTACACTTCATACCACACTATTTGACAAAAATTGTATTTTTTTATTTTTTGATTAATTGATTATTTACTTATCTATTACCAATTTATTAAGTACTTGTTTCTTTTCTTTCTCATCTTTGAATTATCTCAGGAACCTTTTGAGCTCGAAGTTTATATTTGGAGATGACAATGGCCAAGTGATTAGGCGTTAAAGGGTATTTTTTATTTATTCATTAATTATTTAATTATTGGATTAATTACATGATTAATTTTCAAAAAGTTACAGATTCGGATGAAGCAATGGTGGTTTAGGCATGCTATGCTATTAGCCAATTGATGAATAAATTAATTATCTTACCATTATTATTTATTTATTTTCATTATGTATCACTTATTTATTTTCCTTCTCATCTGGCCAATATCTCAGGCACCTTTTGAGCTCGAAAGCTGATATTTGGACACCACAGTGACCAAGTGATTTGGCTATAAAGGATCATTTTGATTTACTGCTAATCAATTAATTGATTAATTATTTAATCTTTTGGATTATTTATTTATTTATTTAGTTAATTTTCAAAAAGTTGCAGCATAGGATGAAACACTGGTGGTTTAGGTATGCTATGAGCCAATTGATAAAGAAATTAATTATTTTATAATTATTTTATTCATTTTAATTATACAATTAATCAATCAATTATTGTACACCTCTCCCTCCAAATACTGTTTCTGTGCTGCATGGCGGCATCACCAGGTGCCGAAGGTTCCCTGGCAATACCGCGTGCTGGAGGATGTTATTTATTAATTTGGCATGGGGGCGGTGTACTTCAAATGTATCTGTGCTTGGTATTATTATTATTATTATTATTATTATTATTATCCATACCAGAGATGGTGTACTCATTGATGCAATACCCTGCCTGCATAGCACCTCTGTGACAGTTTATACTGCAGTCAGGTTGAGAATCAAACTCAGACACCATATGCATGTGTGCACCCTCTGAGCTAGCCTGTTAGCTTTTTGTTATTGTGACAGACATCGTTAATGTATTTCCATTTAAGACATTGGAGATGCTTTATGTTGAGCTGAATCCAAGACTGAATCCAGCAGAAACCGTTAAACATGATGGCTTGTCTTGACCATAGGACCCTTGGAGTTGGCCAATGCATTGGCCGCCTGTTGCCTGTCAATGCAACTCTCGTCACAACACCGACAATGGGCTTGTCAGCAGCTGCTGTGCACCCTGGCAGCACATGATCGTGATGGCCAACCCAGGCCTCAAACCGATGCTGATATCACTGGGGACCTCCGTCGCTGCCTGCAAATAAAACTTGAAGGCCATCAAAATAGGGTGAGTTAAAAAAGGAAAATCATATAAGACTTGCAACATGCTGCCATTGTCACATTACACAGCCTTTCAAAATTATTATTTTAATAGTGACACAAGACTCAGGAAGGAGCCGACACCTCATACACAGGAGAGGGACGTTAGTATGGTGAATAAGTTGACACATAGTGTGTTACGTTGGAACCTGGAATTTCACCATCATGAGCTCAGATAAGAACACCCAACAGACCAACCCGTGAAAATCATGTCTTCATTTTTCTTGCACCTTTTCTGGCTAAATATTTAATGGTAGTATCTCAGGATTTTTTTCATACACCTCCCTCAGCCGACAATGAAGATTCTAATTGAAGCCATTAGCTATGACTATGCGATGCTCCAAGTTTTGAATACACAAGTCAAATTGTTCCTTCTTGAAATTATAAGATATTTTTATCTGCTATGATACCTATTGCTCATGCATAATAACTTTTAAAACGAACTTTCAACTAAAAACCTGAAATGAAAAATTATACAAACAGACTAAAGAACCTTTTTTTAAACTGCAATTGCTGTATGTGTGGTACTGATTTTTGTTTACATTAGTCAAACTCTACACCCTTCATGGCTCCGTGCAGCTGTTTGGAATGGAAGAGTTGTGATTGCAGCCAGGTGGTCGTGCAATGGTTGTGCTTTGGGTTGTAAAAAGAAATAGCCCTTGCCTTGTATTTCAATGGATAAAATTGCTTACAAACAGTCCCGAGACTAAAGCTGCCTTTGGCATTCAATTCTGGTTCACATTGCCATAGCTACAGAGTAAATTGTCTGTGACCTTTGCACCGCTTCTGTTTTATGTGGCTTCCTTTCTACTTATTGGTGTGTGTTTCATGCACATTCCCATTTATTTTCCTTTGCTTTCCATGCCTCACCTCATCAATTAGCGTGCTTTTACTTCGACTAGGTAACCAGCTGCGCCTGGAGCAACGAGAAGGCTCTTTTGGCCACGAGTGGAAATGACGGCACCGTGCGGATATGGAGTGTGGCCAAAAACCAGTCGATGTTGGAGCGAACCTTCGTTCTCCACAGGCAGTAAGGTTCACCAGCCTCCCTCCCCCTCAGCCCCACTCCCCCGCCCTTCCCCATTGCTGGATGCTGAACACTCGCAGGGGTGCAGCACCTGTTATTCTTGAAACCTGGCCAGCATGTTATCTTTCCAAAATGTTGACTGTAGTGATGAAAGGTTGACATGGTAGACTGGTATAACCTTCTTTCCCATGATTGTCTTGGTAATAATGTTTCTTATTATTGTGGAATAATTATGGTAATTACTCAGAAAGCACCTGGCAAAGCTTTCCTTGGAGTTCAAGTTCATTTCTCTTCGACAATGACTTTTCCTTTTTAGCACTTCTATTAGAAAGAGGTGTTGGCTTAGCGGTTATGGTGCCAGCTTGGGATCCTAGGATCCTGGGTTCGAATCCCGGTCGATCGCTGAATTAACGCCAGAGGGGTTGACTCAGCCTGTCATCCTTCCGAGGTCGGCAAATTGAGTACCAGCTTGCTGGGATGAATGACCACGGTGTGTACCCCAATTTAGAATAGGTACACTGTATCCCTGCGCATCGTAAGAGGCGACCAAGGGTTGGCGTCAGGAAGGGCATCCGGCCATAAAAACACTGCCTCAAACAGGGAACCATGATTGTCATGGGGCCCGCAAGACTAACCCCCGCTCTAGCGGGGAAAATGGCCTTAAAACGATCATTCATTCATTCATTCATTCATATTAGAAAGAGGGAACACTGGTGGAAGGATTTTTCTTTTTGGACTGGTGGAAGGAACACTTAAGGATTTTTCCTTTTGCGAGTGATAACATGTTCATGGATTTATTGAACTGTAAATGGTTTTGGAATTCCCACTCACTCGATTGAGCTTCATTTGCTATGTAGATCCTCAGGAATATATTGTTAAAGTAGCCCAGGATTGCTGTGACTGGCCACAGCACTTGCACGAGGGTGGAACCCCTGCTGTTAAAGGTACATATTCAAAATTTGAAAACCCAGTACGATTCCAAGTCAGCCTAGCACAGTGATAATCTGCATAGTAATTGAGAGCAACCATTCAAGTTCAGAAAGGGAATGTTAAAAAGCTGTTCCACATCTGTAATTTTGATGGAGAATTGTATTTGTGCCAGTATAATTGCATATTGCATCTGTGACATCCTTGCAGGACATCTGCATCCCCCAGTGGTGATGTACAGCTGTCACATATATGTTGGAGTCCAAGTGGGCGACATATTGCTGCAACCTTTGACAAGACTGTCAATGTTTGGCAGTTCAATGGTGCGTTTTAACAACAAGCATGCTGTTTGACTATAAATGATCTCCCCACTGTATCTTTCACGAAAGAGCATTGCTTTGGAATTCAGAATTTTGTGGAGGGTCTTTGTGTAGTGCAGCTGTCATTATGAGGTGAGTACCTCCCATCAACAGTTGTGAGAGCCACATCAAGTGATTTCCGCTTTTTAATGTAATCAACCGTTCCACTTTAGCACACTGGAGTGGCTCCGAATGGGGAATGTGTTCCATCCTTAACGGAGCTATATTCTTACTGGCACAGCAGCTGGAATAAATGCGTGGAAGTTTTTTTTTTTTTTTACCATTTTCCCATTACAATCTGTATGAAAATCTTTAAATGTTTCCATTTTGAAGTGCATTCACTTTTCCAGGAGGTAGAATTTGCTTGTTCCATCTTAAATTTTAATTTTGCTGTTTAAGTCTAGCACTGGCTTGTCCATCTGTATTCCTGACCTTAAAGTGTGTGTGTGTGTGTGTGTGTGTGTGTGTGTGTGTGTGTGTGTGTGTGTGTGTGTGTGTGTGCGTGCGCACACACGGACCTGTACTCGAAAAAAAATAATGTATATACTGTTGCAGTTTTGAGAACCCCTCACTTGTAAATAATAATTCCTGTAAATAATTCTCTTCATTTAAAAAGGTTGCACCCATAGTTGGTCCACAAGCAACACGTAGGACGCCATAGGAACTTTCAGTTATTTCCCTAGTCTGTGTTTAGTTAAGGCTCTGTTCCCAATAGTTGAATCTGCGTTGCATTAATTAAATAAGATAGGCCCCATTCGCCTATTTGCCAGCCGCTCTGTCTCCAAGCTACGCCAGTACGCGCCCCTACAGTCGGGGCTTGTCCCTCCCAATTCTATTACGCGCCGTCGCTTGCCAGCAGCGTTCGCTGCCTCGCTCCAAACGCCATTGAACACGCGGTCGGCTCGAGGAAAGATGGGGCAGAGCCACGAGAAGAGGTGTGGCCTCGTCCACGAGCCATCGAGGGCAGGGCCGGTGAGCCCTCGCAAACCTATCAGGGCTGAGGTGGGATGGCCTGGTAAGGGCGTGGCTGGAGCTTCCAGAGGGTTCGCGGGGCTTGCCCTTATAAGCACGCACGAAAAGCCCTCTGAAGAACTGCGCAGGGAGCCATCATTGATTAAGGACCGCGAGGGAGCTCGATTATTGAAAGGACTGCGCGAGGGGAGGCCATTGTGAAAAGACTGCCGAGAGGACTGCGTGGGGAGAGCTCGACTGATACGGAATGCGCGGAGCGCACCTGGTGATTAATGATCTTGTTTGAAAGGCGCGTATGAACATTGAGAGAGAGAGAGAGGCAGCAGATGCACATATTACGTACGCAGCATCCCAGTCCCCCGCTATATCTACAAGGTCCGGTCGTGCGCCAACGCCACGCAAAGCTGCCTGCCGTTCTTTGCCGCGGTACGAGTCAACACCCGGAGCCGGACTCGAGTGAACCTGGAGCCGAACCTCAACGCCTACCATCTGCCTGGACCTTCTCCTCCTACCACTACCCTCCCGTGTAAGTCTGTCTGTTTTGTCCTGGGGTTAAGTAAGACTGTATAGTTAAGGTTGCCCTGTGTCTGCTTCTTCCTCTTCTTGTACATTCTTTCCCCTTTCGTTTCCTCTTTCTTGGGTTATTGTACATAATTAATATACCTTATTTGTTCTTCCCTTTACCTTTTGGTTTCCTCTATTCTGATCGTCTTTGTCTTTTCTCCATTGAGTACCTGTGGCATGATAGGAACCGCTTTGATCGGGTTTAGTCTTCTTGGTTAATGGCTCGGGCTTCGGATCGCTAAACCGCTCGGCAATTACCATCATATCCGTGGTTCGAGCGGGAATTATCTCCCTGCTTTGCGGTCGGATTGGCACTCAGGTATTTGGGACTCCACTGGCCAATCTCGACCGGAAAGGAGCGTTATAATTTCCAGGATCGGGGGACGGCCAGCCTAAAAGACAAGGGGACTAACCCCCCTCCCCCCCCCCCCCTTGGTAGGTGAGCGCCGACCCCCGAATCCGCAATATATATATTGATTCCATATATATATATACAGTAATACCCCGGCCTACGTCATTAATTGGTTCCATAAACCGTGACGTAACTCGGTTTTTGACGTAAACCGGGCGAAATGTCTTAAAAATGCCTTAAAATGAAGACAAACACCGTAATTCGTAAAACTAGAGTAAATAACTGGAGGAGGCTGCGGCTTTGCCCTGAATCTTTGCCGCTCCCCGTCAGGAGTCCCTCCGTTGTTTTCTATTGGTCGGGTCTTCTCCTCAAACGGGGTGACCGGCACGGACGTGTCGACCGTGAGCTGGCTTGTGTGCCGAGTGGCTCCGCGGCCCGCTTCACCACGGCTTGCTTTACCCAACGTGTCCGAGCAGTTTCCCCGGTGGTCGTGTCGTGTCGTCTGTGATGAACTAACGAGCTCAGGGCTCCGTGAACCCGGCGGCCCTGGGGATCGACGCTTGCCTCCGAGTCGTAGGCGTGCCCCGTCTTTCCTCGAGCGGCCGAAGTTGCTTGCTTCTTTATTTTTGGACGATGCGATATACGCAGAAACGACGACGTACAGGCAGGCATTTGCAAATCCATGCACATGTGCATGTGCACATGCACACGTCGATCGGTTCTTTACAAGGATATGCATCAACAACAACTTGCTACTCCCTGCACCACAGATGTCAATTTCCAAACAATTTACCTACTCCCTCTACCTAACTTTAAACTACCCTCCCCGGGTATTCGTGAAGGGGTCCATCCTCCCCCATCCACTCCTTCACACCATGCACTCCACACCACTCAATCCACACTACTCACTCCACACACCATTTATTCCCACACACCAAGTATTCTCTCCATTTATCCACTTGCACCCCATGCAAGTCAATCACTCAACACCATTACACATGTCTTCAATACACCACTCATACACTTTCTCCGGTCATCCCAGACCATTGCCTCATTTCACCAAGTTCAACGATAACCAGATTCTCACACACACAACCATTCTCGACCAATGCCTCATTTGCGCAAGTTCATCCACAAACAATTTCATTCAATTCCTCATTTGCGCCTAAAGCTCATCCTCATACTCACACACATGATACACCAAGACACACCAAGAGCGGCTTCAGCTTGAAGTCGCCGGTGCAATTACCCCCAAGCGTTAGCGTTAGCCGCTCCTTCGCGACTTTGTAGCCTGGCATGGTCTTCTCCTCCTTCGAGATAAAGGAGATGATGATGTAGGAGTGACGTAAAGTCGCACATAATGACGTTCGCTGAACTGAAATTTACTCTAGAAGAGTGGCGTAAAGTCGGATTTGACGTAGGTCGAAATGGCGTAAAACGGGGTACGACTGTATGTATGTTTTTATATATATATATATATATATGTATGTATGTATGTATGTATGTATGTATGTATATATATATATATCTCTATATATATATACACACAGACTTGGCATTTAATATGGAATATTTTTTTTTTCTGGACTTGGGCTTACTTTCTTAACTCAGTATATCAATCTGGTGAGTTTCTTTTACACTTTGGTGATTTATTTGTTCAAAAAACCATGTCACTGATTGTCTGTCGCAGCAAGAAGTCAACAACAGGATTATATCACAGGTGGCGTGGCAAAATGTACGGACAGGTGCATTTGATGATTGGCTTCACAGTCGGGTATACAAGGGTTGTTGCGTTCTGTATTAGTGGAAAACAACTGCTGCACGTCTACAAAAGTTATTGCCGCTTCCTCTGGAGATGGTCTGTCAACTCGACAATGCTGTTTGTCATGGAGTGGTGGCTTCACGAAATTACGGCATGAAACAGCGTGCTATTGCTCGGCAGTATGGCATCACTCAAGGTCAGGTGTCAAAGATCCTGAAACGAAATGCTCAGAGGGGTGTCCCTACTCCAATACCGAGGCCAGGATGTCCCCGCAGAACCACAAGGAGGGATGATCGCCAGCTGCACCGGTTAGTCCGCAATGGCCGTACCAAGTCAGCGAATCGGCTTAGGGCTGAGTGGCAGCAACTGACAAATGTGCCTGTATCCAGAGGGCTAGTCAACCAACGACTAGTTCAAGCAGGCTATCGTGCCAGGCGTCCCCTGAGAAAGCCACGCCTGACCAGACAACACCGCCAGCGCCGATTGCAGTGGGCCAGAGAGCACCATCAATGGCATCCAGGACACTGGAATCACGTGATCTTCAGTGACGAGTCTAGATTTCTGGTCTATCGTCAAGATGGCCGTGTCCGAGTGCACAGACAAGTGCATGAAGCCTACAACAAAGATTGTATAGTGCCAAGAGTCAAGCTGGAGGTGGTGGGGTGACCGTTTGGGCTGCTTTTCATGCAGGGGGCAAAACTGACCTGGTTGTTCTGAATGGAAACCTGAACCAGTTCAAGTACAGGGCCATTCTGGAAGAAACATTGCTTCCATTTGCTCGTGCAGCCTTTCGAGGAAACTTTGTCTTCCAAGATGACAATGCACGGCCTCATCGTGCTCGCATGATCCAACACTTTCTTGCTGACCGTTGTGTAGAGCATATGGAGTGGCCTGCCATGTCCCCGGATATGAATCCGATAGAGAACATGTAGGCAGAATTGACGCATCAAATCGTCAACTTGGACCAGCAGCCCAGCTCTGTGCGTGAATTGCAGCAGGCTATTGTCACTGCATGGCAAGCGATTCCTGTCCAAACCTTGGCAAATCTCGTGAACAGCATGCCTCAACGTGTACGTGCTCTCCTGAATGCTCGTGCGGGTTACAAGAAGTACTGAACTGTAATTTTACTGTCCGTAATCCCAGTCGTAATTAAACTTTTGTTTTTGTTAAAAAAAAAAATTGTCTAATGGACTAAATAAAGAGATACTTCTGGAAAACGTACAGAAGTTTAACACAGTACTGTCCATGAAATGCGTTCGATATCAGTTTACATCACTTTCAAGCATCAATTTATTTGTTTTGAAATGTCAAATGTGGTTTTTGTTTCTTTTGAAGGTCACATTAACAAAATCTAGAATAATTTCAACATAATTCCAATGAACTTTTGCTTCTAAGACATCTTGAAAAGTAAGTTCACCCCCACAAAAAAAATAATCCATATTAAATGCCAAGTCTGTATATATATATAATTGTGTCACGCTACCAGATTCTTGTACCAGATGCTCAAATTATGGATTTAGAGTTCTACCTGCAGCATTAAAGTACCAACCCTGTACCTCCGTAAAATAGCAGGGTTGGTCAAATTGGGCAATTACAAATGCATGAAAACAAAAATTTAAATATTCATGTGTTCCCCAAAATGTCAAGTTTTTCAACTTTTCATGCCAGGAAATCTAGAAAATTTCGCAAAAAATACCAAACAGTAATTTACAATCAGAATCAATTTCTAGGGTTCTAAAGGTTTTTTTCAAGCATGTTGGACAAGTAAAGTAAATAAAAGTACCATAAGAGTTATTGGCCGAGTGCCAATTTTTTTGGGCACCTTGCCGATATTCTGTATTTTTCACTTTTTCCTAGCAAATAAGTTGTGACCAGCACTGATTTTAATTGGAATTTATGCGAAACAAACACGCTCATGTTTCTTCTACTACTGCTGTATTTATTATGTGCAGCATAATCTGCATTGAATCTTCAAGCATAATCTGCATTGAATCTTCAAGCATAATCTGCATTGCAACTGTGCACAAATACTGTAAATCCTCGCCCCCCCATCTGTACGCTAGCCCAAGCTGTCATGCCAAAATATCAAGGCAAAATGACGAGTAGGCCTACATGTATAGAATTTTCACACACATGGTTGGTGAAGCACCATTTACAAGAAGTATGTACACAAGGCTTGACTTATCCATGAAGGACAATAAATGCATGTGGCATCATACTACTTGCACTTGAAAACCCCACGGGATATTAAGTTGGCCGCCAGAAGTGTGATTCAAAGGTCAAGTAATTGTCTTGTGAGCCTAATTCACAAAGTACATACAAGTACAGCATTGTTCAGTAAACGATATTCTTTGTCTAGTATATGAATAAAATATCATGCACACTGGATGCACAGCACTGAGCAGCATGCACAGGTCTTATCAATTGCACAAACTATAATGACTGTCTCAAGCATTTTCAGTCATGAGTCAACAAAATGAATCAGATTGTCATATAAGTAGTGGACAGGTCACAACACCCCTGTTGCTTCTGTGATGGCTAGCTGGCTTACAGTGAGAGCAGGTTGGCCTGGCACGCTTGCCACCAACAGCAGCAGAGTCACCAGATGGCCAATAAAGGTATATTTCCGGCGGTTTATTGCTGATAAACGATCAATCCGGAAGCGAAAACGGTGAAACACGCGGCGCTGCCTTTCAACGGCGTTTATATGCAGTAGATGTTTAGCGCATCTGGTACAAGAATCTGGTAGCGTGACACATATACTGTAGAAGACCGAGAAGTCAGATTTGACGAGATTTTTTTCTCGGGAAGAGAGGAAATTTTCTCGGAAATTTTTCTCGGGAAGACCGAGAAAGACTTGGCTAAAGATGGTGGAAGAAGAAATGCGGGCAAGGGGGTTAACAAGGAGAGATGCAGAAAATAGGGCAAAATGGAGAAGATTGTCATGGGGACCGCAATAGTCAGGTTCAGTATGTCCAGATTTAAAGTTTCGTTGGATTTTTGGGGGGATTTGGAAAACTATATATTTTTGGAAACTATATTGTATAGTCAGTCAGAAAACCAATGTTGCTATTTGCACAGACTCCTGTATGGCGGCCATCTTGAATTTTCAAAATTGCCGCCATAGAACTAATTTTTCTCAATATCTCAGCTTCTAAATAACATAGAGCTTTGATTCTAACGGCTAAACATACATTTTCAAAGGCCCCAAATCCAATGGTAACAAGTTCGATAAGCTAGACATGACCATAGAGCTCCTATGTGGCGGCCATCTTGGATTTTTCAAACTGGCCACCGTAAAATTGATGTTTCTCAATATCTCAGCTTCTAAACAACATAAAGCTTTGATTCTAACGGCTAAACATACATTTTCAAGGGCCCCGAATCCAATGGTAACAAGTTCGATAAGCTAGACATGACCATAGAGCTCCTATGGCGGCCATCTTGGATTTTTCAAACTGGCCGCCGTATACACACACACACACACACACCACATGTCCAGCAACCACATGTCCAATATATATATTTTGAGTTTGTACCTCATATATTTCCAAATCCCTGGGCCAATCCAAGTTCACCGAAAATTGCTGTACTGCACTATTTTCACACATGGAAGGTAAACATCATAATAAACCCTTCAATCTTGAATGAACTTGATGTAAAAACGTGATATAATGGCGCTTGCGGTTATTGAGCATCAGGTGTCCCATCCGTAGGGAGATGGGCAGAGCTTAGATTGCACCTCAGGGCCTCACATGCAAAGGTGATTCCTTGTCGGGAAATCGAACCACTTGCATTTAAATATTTTTATTCTGTATGCCGAATAGAAATTAAATTGCAAAGGGTCCACAGTCTCTGCCAGATATTAAGCCGGTGTAACGATCTTAAACAAGGAAACGAGGAGGCCACTTGGCCCCATTATTGCAGTCTTTCATTCCCAAATTGTTTTTTTTTTACTACTGATGTAAACAGCAATCCTCTTGATATTTTACGAAATTCTAAATAACCCAATCTTTATTGGGTGACCCAAATGTGTTTCATATATTTGTCACTCTTTTATAAACTTACATTATTTAATTGGGGAAAAGGTTGCAAATTTAGTGTGGGATTTATTTTGTTGCAACTCCCTCGGGGTGCATTGTAGTGACCCAGATACATCACCTTGTCTCTGTATAATCATGCATGCATTTTCATTTTATTACTTATTCTGCCGTGCAGCTACATTTCTTTAACCTTTCTTTGGTATCTTGTAGCACAACTCAAAAATGTGTAATAAGCAGGTGCAATCTCTACTTTAGTTCATTTATTCAAACGACTTACCTCCAATTCAGGTGATCCTGGCCACGTAGACGAGCAGCCGAGTTTGGTGACAAGCTTGGCTTGGCCCAAAGAGACCAGTTCAACCGTTGAGCTGCTTCTTGTTGGTCGCTTAAACGGCTCCCTTGGACTGATGGACATTGTAGATGCTTCGACATTCCATCGTGTTGAGCTGCAGAACTGCTACCGCCTCAATAGTATGTCTGTGCTCCGAGCTTTGAGCTTGGTTTTATTCGAGATTTCATTTTGGTTTCCGCCCTATACACAGATGTATGATATTTTGTAAAGTGACCGATATAACTATTTCCCCAAGGTTGCTGTTGTAGGAACTGTCCAGTATGATCTCAAGTACTTTAAGTTGGTATTTTTATCGTTCCTCTTTTTGAAAAGTATTTTGGGGTTGTCCTACTAAATTTCTTCACAACCAAATCATTCAATATTTTGGATGTTAGTAATTTACCCTGCTTTAGTTGAATTGAAGTGGTCGTCGCAAAATTTATTTTGCCTCTTAAACTTTCTCGAAATACTTTCCAAGAACTCATCATCTATTTAGTGATGAATGACTCATTACCACTGAAGTGCATCCACATTGTGCAAGCTTTTTGACCATTTTATTTATTTATGAGTTAATTTCTCTTTCTAATCAAGCAGTCATTGGGTATACAATGAATGGTGGTGGCTCTGTTTGTTTTTCTTTTTGTGTTGTTTTTTTCCAGTCGCTGTGCAGTGCATCGCCTGGTTCTCTGCAGACAAGCCATTTGCTGTTGGGTTTGCCGATGGGAAGATTCTGATTGCCACAAGGGATCCTTGTGAAAAGCAGAGTGTAGTCTTAATTGACGCATATCAGGTATGCATGGCGTGACTGAAACTGTACTTTGTTTCGTTTTGTTTTTTGCTCAGCTGGAGGAACACCATTACCTCAAGAGAGCAAGACATTTGGTTATAAGAAGAGGGTGCTATGGTGCATTCTTTTTAAGAACAGGAGTGATTATTAACTTATTTTGTTGTTACCTCCACCACCAAAGGTGGACAGAGGTTGTGTTTTCAACCCTGTCTGTCTGTGAGTGAGATATCAAGTTATGGACGGATTCAGATGGCATTTGGTGGACAGGTTGGGTGTGTGACAAGGACAAGTTGATTCGATTTTGGTGACGATCCGGATCTGGATACCATAATTTTTAAAGTGATTTGTCACCATTGAGAGTTGGGGCCAAAAACGACATGCAGCACGATATCTCAAAAAGTTATGGACGGATTCAGACTAAACTTGGTGGTGTTACGGATCCGTCACTTCCGCCTTTGTTGTTATTATATACTGTTAGGATTTTTAGTTTCAGTTAATATTGTTGTCCCCCGTCGCACCGCGGAGCGAAAGGGGGACTATGGTTTTCCCGTCCGTGCGTGCGTGTGTACGTACGTGCGTGCGTGCGTAAGCGAAGGACCGCATTCGAATTTGGTGTGTGGGTGCAACCCACGTCAAAATCCAAGATGGCCGCCGCCATGTATGTCTGACGCCATGTATGTCTGAACCTTGTGAGATGAATATCTTGAAAAATAAGCGAAGTACCAACTTCTAATCTGGTGTGTGGGTGTATCTCGGCATAAGGAAGAACGCTATTGAAAATTGGGTCGCCACGTCAAAATCCAAGTTGGCCGCCGCCATGTATGTCTGAACCTTGTGAGCTGAATATCTTGAAAAATAAGCGAAGTACCAACTTCTAATCTGGTGTTTGGGTGTATCTAGGCATAAGGAAGAAAGCTATTGAAAATTGGGTCGCCACATAAAAATCCAAGATGGCCGCCACCATATATATGTCTGAACCTTGTGAGCGAAATATCTTGAAAAATAAACGAACTACTAACGTCTAATCTGGTGTGTGGGTGTATCTACGCATAAGGAAGAACGCTATTGAAAATTGGGTCGCCACGTCAAAATCCAAGATGGCCACCACCATATATATGTCTGAACCTTGTGAGCAAAATATCTTTAAAAATAAACGAACTACTAACGTCTGATCTGATGTGTGGGTGTATCTACGCATAAGGAAGAACGCTATTGAAAATTGGGTCGCCACGTCAAAATCCAAGATGGCCGCCACGTCAAAATCCAAGATGGCCGCCACGTCAAAATCCAAGATGACCGCCGCCGTGTATGTTTGAACCTTGTGAGTGGAATATCTTGAAAAATAAGCGAAGTACCAACTTCTAATCTGGTGTGTGGGTGTATCTAGGCATAAGGAAGAAGGCTATTGAAAATTGGTCGTGCCACGTCAAAATCCAAGATGGCCGCCACCATATATATGTCTGAACCTTGTGAGCGAAATATCTTGAAAACTTCTAATCTGGTGTGTGGGTGTATCTACGCATAAGGGAGAACGCTATTGAAAATTGGGTCGCCACGTCAAAATCCAAATGGCCACCTTTCGTCTTCCACTTTGTGACCTCGCATCACTTCACTGACGGGGGACCTAGGCATAATGCTTGTTGTTAATATTTTTGTATGAAATGGAGATGACTTTAGTAAAAGGTGAAAAGAAGTGTTTGTGAAGGAAAAGGAAGACGCGGCAAATAAACCGGAAGAGGGGAGGATGAGCTTTGCAGATATCGAGATCGGCAGAGAGAGGAGTAGAGATACAGCCGTGAATCGCATCGAGGCTGCGAGCTGACTTTTTGATATTGGTCGCGAATGAGTTGAGGCTTCCCGTGAAAGGGATTCTCGGGGGAGGGGGTAGGGGGTGGAGGGTGAGGGATGGGAGGGGGAGGGGTAGTGGGGAGGTGGAGGGGGAGGGTGAGGGATGGGAGGGGGTGGGAGTGGGAGAGGGGAGGGGTAGGGGGGGAGGGGGGAGGTTACATTACACCGATTTACATTGAAAACTGCTGAAATATGTCCGCAACTTCAACTTAGCACAGTTTAGTAAATACTCGAGATAAATCCATGCGGTAAAAGATTGCTGAGAGTTGCTAAGACCTACGACTTAGAAATTCCACCTGGACACACTTCAGGGGGCACTTTCAAAGGGGAGATGTGCTTATTCTTTCTAAAAAATATTTTAGGTGTGGTATAGACACGATATTTGCATGCATCGGTTTCAAAAATCGAGCAAATATGGTAAATATTACTCACGTGAAACCAGGATCCGTCTCGGTGGTAGCCATGAGTGTGTAGATGTCACATGATCAGTCATGAAGAGTGTTTAAGTCCAAAATATGGCATACCATGGCATAAAAACGATTTGCCCGCAAAGCATTGCACCGCAACGGCAGTCACAGAGTGCCATGCACAGCGTGACGTAAGTAGTGCGCGCAGCACCCCTGGCGGAATTACCAGTCCCTATCAAAGACATTTAATTCATATCGCACAAAATCGACAAAAATCGACACAAAACACAATCGCTTTTCGCTCTGAATTACGTGCAAACGTGTGACGGAAATCACCATCGCCCAGCATCGAATGCCAACCAAGATGGCGCCCGGTAACTGCATCTCCACCTATGTGGAGTGAATGGCAATGGTCACATCACGTGATCGCTCTGAGCGAATCAGTCTAGCGGCGGGGATGGAACATCACGTGATCGCTCTGAGCGAATCAGCGAGCTGTTCTGACACCGGCTGAGATTAGCAGGTACTTCGCTGAAATGCGCTGAGGTAAATATGAATAAAAAATATGGATCGTCAAATATTTTGAGGTCAGCCATGTTCGTCCCAGGCTCAATGGCCATGTCTATGCCAAATATCAAGCACGTGAGCCTCTCCGTTTCGGAGTCTATCGGTAACATTACACACACACACACACACACACACACACACACACACACACACACACACACACGCACGCACACACACACAAACTGTGTTTTATATAGATAGATTCTTTGTCATTGAGAGATAAGGCCAAAAACCATACACACTCATATGTAGCATGATATTTCAAAATGTTGTGGACGAATTTGAATTGAAATTGTAGTCCATCATGTTGAGCTTGGTGGATGAGTTGGGTAGGTGACAAGAACAACCTGATTGTAAGATACAAAACATGCAGTGGTCTACCTGGCAGAGGTACGTGCTCTACTGAGTGCCATTCTAGTTGTTAATGTTATTTTGGTTGCCTGGAGTTGGCTTAGCGGTTAGGGTGCCGGCTTGGGATCCTAGGATCCTGGGTTCGAATCCCGGTCGATCGCTAAATTAACACCAGAGGGGTTGACTCAGCCTGTCATCCTTCCGAGGTCGGCAAATTGAGTACCAGCTTGCTGGGATGAATGATCACGGTGTGTACCCTGATTCAGAATAGGTACACTGTATCCCTTGTCGCGATCCCGCCTGGTAAATGTTCCCAGCACGGAATACGGACGTGAATGTCCGGGCTTCAAGTAATCCACGGAGTGGACAAAAGAGACGTAATCAACACAATTGTGTTTTAATCGGCCTTCTAGGGGTAAGGCACGATGCTTTATTGGCTCGATCACAAAAACCATGAAAGGTAACAAATGGAATAGGCTGCACAAGCCTGCAGGAACGGTCGGCCACAGACGCTCCAACAAGACGCAGGTAAGATCCTCGCGGCTCCAATCGACGAGCTCCGGGACTCGAAGGATACCAGGATGGAATACCACACAAGGCCGCCAGGAACGGTCGGCCAGGAGCTCCAACACGAAGCAGGCAATATAGGACTCACAGTTCCAATCTACGATCTCCGGGAATCACTCGTTCTCTTCCGGAATCACTCACTCGTACAATCCATAACTATAAACGATCAGCACAACTCGCTGTCGTGAGGCGTAACGAAAGTTCCCTCGCCTCGAGGCCTCGAACCTCCGAGCTGCGTCCGTATCATGAGATGGCGGCCGCGCTCTCTCACCCTCCACCAATCACGTCCCGACTCGCCTCCCAATCGCGTGAGGCTCCAAGGAGGTTACGTCAGTGGTGGGCGGGGCACTCATTTGGGTGAGAACAAAGGGGGTTTCACCGGGGGGGTTTCTCACAGTCCTCCCCCCCTAAGTAAAAACCCCGTCGAATAGACGGCGTTTTTAAAACCAGTATTTGTAGTAGGTGCAAATCACATGGCAAGATGATGGCGGGAATTGCTAACAGGCAATTAACGCAATTAACAATTACTAACACTTGTTAACAACAATAACGAAACAACGCAACAATACAACGCAACGCAATGGCGCAACACAATAACGCAACAATAACGCACTTATTAACGCAACAGGCAATTAACAGGCGTTAACAGGTAAACAATGAACCAGTTTTGTTTTTTTTTTCACACACAATATTAAACACCATACACCCCATTAACATCTACCCCACAAGAGTTACACTTCACCCAAAGCACAATAGAGAAACAAGGGAGCCAAACTCAAGGTGGGGAAACATTTACAGGAGGGAAACGGACCGAGACCTAGAGCGGCGGGTTCTCCTCCGGTGTCGAGAACGACAGTCATATGCGTAATGACCCCTTTCACCGCACTGGTAACATCGATCTTTCGGGTCGAACGGCCTGCGGACCAAAGGGCGTCTGAAACGAGGCCGCCGCGACATGCCATTCGACATCTCGACGCACACCCGCGATCCGCAAATTAACCTTCCATCAAGGGCTCTGACCGAATCTTCAGCATCTCGTGGATCTTCAAACTCAACAACTGCGAATCCAGGTGGGTTCCGAGCAACCCATACGTTGCGGAGTGGTCCGTAATGCCCGAAGACCCTCCCTAGCTCGGCTCTCGCTGCTCCATTGCCCAGGTTTCCCACATATACCTTAGCATTAGCGTTCCTGCTGAATCGCGACATGGCGGGAGCGGTCCCTGAGGAGCACGGCACCTGAGGTTGGCTTGACGGGAGGCTCGGGTGGACTTCAGCTGACGCAACGTCACCGTCGGAAACTGGAGTCGAGGCACTAGGCTCCTCGGGCCAGAGTGAAGATATGTCTGACTCCGCCCCTCTCTCCGCCTGTTTACTCTGGGCTCTAGGGACCCCCCCACAGGTCAGAGTCAATGACTCCTCCCTGGCTATGGCATCATTGCCAATCAGCAAGGAGACCCCGGGTATAGGGTAGTAGGGTACTACCACACAGGTCACTGGACCCTTAAAAATGTCACTCCGGACCTCGAGGAGGGCAAGGGGGTACCGGCCAAGAACCCGGTCAATGCCCCGAAGGAGGGTATACTCGCCGGTATAACGCATCTGAGAGGCCGGAACTACCCCCACCCGGAGAACACACCGTGTCGCCCCAGTATCCCGAAGGTATTTGGTCTCAAACTTCAGCATCGAATCGGGGCCACCCACTAAGGCTGTCCCTGAATACTCCTGATGCAGTGGATGAATGGAATTAGCCCCGGTGGCAGTGACCTCGGTCACCGATGCCACCGTCGTGTGCGAGGGCCCGGCGGATGAGTTCCACTGATCTCCCTCCGACTTAACAGGAGGGTTGCCTCGGTAGGCCGGACTGGCGGGATTAGAGAAACAGCGGTTTTCACCGTGCCCCACGCGTTTGCAGAAATCGCACCAGGGCCCTGCCCTGGTCTGCGGCTCGCGAGCGCCCCCAGTGGAGGTCATCGGAGAACCCTTCCCCTCGATCCAGCCGCCGGGCAGACGGGGGGCGGTCTTGATCGCAGACTCCTCCGTCTTACGAAGCGACTGCGTGACTTGCAGCATTTTGCACGCCAAAACATGTTTATCAATAAGGTTGACGCAGTCTGCCAAGGAAACAGTGTCTTTGTCGACAAGAAACAATGCTAAGTCAGGCGGAAGCTGTTGATCGATACGGTAACGCACCAGGAGTTCCGCAACCGCTTGAGGTAACTCCACCTTGCTCCCCTTGAACCATCTCTGCAGCTGTTCCAACAAGGCCCGCGAATGTTCCTCATAGGTTTGACTGGACTCACGAGTCCAGCTGAAAAAATTTCTCCTATAAATACATGCGGACACCGCATAGGCATTCAAAATCTCGGCCTTCAATGCCCTGTATTTGTTTGCGTCCTCGGTTGCCATCCTCGCATATACCTCCCTCGCCTTCTCAGATAGATGGCTCACAAGATGGCCGACCCACAAGCTCTCATCAATGCCACCGGCAGCCAACAACTTCTCCGCCATCTCCAGATACGCTTCTGGCTTCGTGTCTCCCGTCCAGTCCGGCAAACGAACATGAACAGTTTCCGTGACTCTTGCAGCAGACCCCTCTGCCCGCAGTCGTTCAGTCAACATTCGCAACTCATGCTCTCTGACGCGTTCAGCTTCTGCTGCCGCATGCTCTCTCGCTGCTGCCGCACGCTCTCCCTCTGCTGCTGCCGCACGCTCTCTCTCTGCTGCCGCATGCTCTCTCTCTGCTGCCGCACGCTCTCCCTCTGCTGCTGCACGCTCTCTCTCTGCTGCTGCCGCACGCTCTCCCTCTGCTGCCGCATGCTCTCTCTCTGCTGCTGCACGCTCTCTCTCTGCTGCTGCCGCACGCTCTGCCTCTGCCCTGTCATTCTCCCTGTTATACATGTCAAGTTGTTGAACCGGAGTCAGCCCGGTCCAGAAGGGCGAACGCATGCATTTAGTCATGATGGGATCGCTTCCTAACATCTCGGGTTGAGTGCCCGGGTCAAGGCGGCTTGCGTCGCTCACCTCGCCACCCACGTGACTGTCAACATGATCAGGTTGAACTCTCACTTCCCTGGTCGACATAGCTTGGCTACGAGTTATCATACGACCAGGCCCAAAACACAACCTCAAACACAACGCTCAAACACAACGCTCTGTTGGGGAAATACGACACAACTACGCAATATCACCCGCACATCAAATTGCCAATGAGAAAAATACCACGTACAAATACTCACGTTTTTTTTTTTTTTTCGGTTGTTTGGAGGGATCCGAGGCTATTCGCTTATTCTTTGTCGGTTGTTTGGAGGGATCCGAGGCTATTCACTTCTCTGCCCAAGACAGCGTCCTACGGCGAGAAAGTTCCTCCCAGACGGCGTCCGCTGGTGAGAAGGCGATGAACAGATGCCAGAAGATGTCGTCCACTGCAGAATTCCCGTCTCAATCGAATGGCTCTTACTTGAATGATCCTAGGACGAGCCCCCATTTGTCGCGATCCCGCCTGGTAAATGTTCCCAGCACGGAATACGGACGTGAATGTCCGGGCTTCAAGTAATCCACGGAGTGGACAAAAGAGACGTAATCAACACAATTGTGTTTTAATCGGCCTTCTAGGGGTAAGGCACGATGCTTTATTGGCTCGATCACAAAAACCATGAAAGGTAACAAATGGAATAGGCTGCACAAGCCTGCAGGAACGGTCGGCCACAGACGCTCCAACAAGACGCAGGTAAGATCCTCGCGGCTCCAATCGACGAGCTCCGGGACTCGAAGGATACCAGGATGGAATACCACACAAGGCCGCCAGGAACGGTCGGCCAGGAGCTCCAACACGAAGCAGGCAATATAGGACTCACAGTTCCAATCTACGATCTCCGGGAATCACTCGTTCTCTTCCGGAATCACTCACTCGTACAATCCATAACTATAAACGATCAGCACAACTCGCTGTCGTGAGGCGTAACGAAAGTTCCCTCGCCTCGAGGCCTCGAACCTCCGAGCTGCGTCCGTATCATGAGATGGCGGCCGCGCTCTCTCACCCTCCACCAATCACGTCCCGACTCGCCTCCCAATCGCGTGAGGCTCCAAGGAGGTTACGTCAGTGGTGGGCGGGGCACTCATTTGGGTGAGAACAAAGGGGGTTTCACCGGGGGGGTTTCTCACACCCTACGCATCGTAAGAGGCGACTTAGGGTTGGCGTCAGGAAGGGCATCCGGCCATAAAAACATTGCCTCAAACAGGGAACCATGATTGTCATGGGGCCCGCAAGGCTAACCCCCGCTATAGCGGGGAAAATGGCCTTAAAATGATCATTCATTCATTCATTCAATGTTATTTTGTTTACTGCCTTTTCAGCTACTCATTAAATGCTGACACAGCTGAAAATGTATATCGGTATGTCTATGTAAATTATATGTGCAAATTGTGCATGTGTGTGTGTGTATATATATATATATATATATATATATATATATATATATATATATATATATGTATGTATGTATGTATGTATGTATGTATGTATGTATGTATGTATGTATGTATGTATGTATGTATGTATGTATGTATTGTTTTTTATGCCTCCGCTCCCGAAGGTAGCCGGAAGCGTTATATTTTCGGGTTGTCCGTCCGTCCGTCCATACGGGCTAAACCTCGTTTTTCTCAGCAACTACATGTCCAATCGAGACGAAACTTTCAGGGTGGGAGTGACACCCATGCAGAATGTTTTTATTATAATTGTGACGTTATCGGTCACGTGGTATGGCAGCCATCTTGGATTAAACGCAGATAAATAAAAAAATACTTCTCAGAAACCGCCAAATGGAAAAATTTGAAACTTTGCACATTGTCAAGTACTTCCAGTAGGGAACAAAAGCATGATAATGAGGACATCATAGGTGAAGTGGTATACCAGTCAAAAATGTTTTAATCGAATTACTTATCCTAAAAATCTGAAATTGCATGCACTTGGTCTTTGACCCGTTTGTATTGAAATATTAAATTCATGACATCATAGGTCACATGGTTTGGCAGCCATATTGTATTTAACCAATAACCTTAAAAAAGCATGTTCTCCCAGACCACCAAATCGATTGACTCAAAACTTTACGTGTGCCATTGACTTGGCATGACGATTAAAAGATTACACTGGTCAACTGCAAAATTGGTTTTGACTTATTTTCAACTGTTTCTAACTAAGTTGGTGCCCACGAATCCGAATCTGACCTTAAAATTTCGCTATCACGTAACCTTGACGTAGTACATCATAAGTGTGGAAAAAAATCTTTAGAGCATGCGAATTTCTTGATTAAGTCTCAATAAGTCACAAAACATAATATAAACTTTAAGTTTTTATTTACATCACATAAAAAAATGTAAATCTCCAAAAATAATTTGAACTTTATAAAATATAACCAAAAAATAATATGAACTTTAAGTTATTATTTACATCACATAAAAAAATGTAAATCTCCAAAAATAATGTGAACTTTATAAAATATCACCAAAAATAATATGAACTTTAAGTTTTTATTTACATCACATTAAAAGTGCTTCTGATCTTTACTTTTGCGTTTGTGGGAGCAATCACTTTCACGCTGTAAAGTCCAACAGTAGTCGCCCATCATGTTTGGATTGAATCGGCCTTGATATCGAGTATCCATGATGGCAATTTCCTGGTGAAACCTTTCTCCATGTTCATCACTGACATCGCCAAGATTTTGTGGAAAGAAGTCCAGATGAGAATGGAAGAAATGTATCTTGAGTGACATTCGAGCACCGAGCGCCTGGTAACTCTTCAACATCTTGTCCACAAGCTCTTCATAATTTAGTGCTCGAAAATTTCCAAGGTAATTGTTAGTCAGAGCCACAAAGCTATCCCAAGCAACGCTTTCCAGCTCAGATAGTCTCGTTACAAAGTCCTGATTAGTGAATACAAGACGAATTTCGGCTGTGACTGATATTCCTATGGTATCCGGGTTCTCAAAAACTGGATGTGCTAGTGGAAATTGGATATCATAATCGAAATCTACAGATTCATGTTGGTTAGAATCACCTCAAAATATACGAGAACCATAAAACTTAAAAAAAAAAATTGACCAGTGTTATCAAGAATACATCATTGGTCACATGTTGTGGCAGCCATATTGGAGTACAAACAACAACAACAACAACAACATGCATTTTAAGGCCATTTTCCCTGCCAGAGCGGGGGTTAGCCTTGCGGTCCCCATGACGATCTTCTCCATCTTGCCCTATTTTCTGCATCTCGCCCTATTTTCTGCATCTCTCCTTGTTAACCCCCTTGCCCGCATTTCTTCTTCCACCATCTTTAGCCAAGTCTTTCTCGGGCTTCCCCGTCCTCTACTTCCTTCTACATTCATTTCCATCACTCTTCTCAACCAGTCACTTTCATCCTTCCTCAACACGTGACCAAACCATCTTAACCTGTTCCTCTTCAC
The DNA here is from genome assembly GCF_964187855.1 of Myxine glutinosa. Taxonomy (NCBI): domain Eukaryota; kingdom Metazoa; phylum Chordata; class Myxini; order Myxiniformes; family Myxinidae; genus Myxine; species Myxine glutinosa. Next base: position 221,015,021 of record NC_136262.1, on the reverse strand, counting down.
AGCATCAATCACAGGCTCTATTCCCATCATTTTTCGCAATTCATCATTTGTCTTCCTCTCTCTCAACGATACTCCGCACATCCATCGAACCATTCGCATTTCCACCCTTTTCAACCTTCGTTGCTGCTCTACGTTCATTACCCATGTCTCGCTCCCATAAATCATAACACTTCTCACACATGCAGCATACACCTTTCCCTTCAGCTTCAACGACACTCCTCTCCTCATCAGCGCGCCACTCAGTTCCCGAAACTTCTTCCATGCACATCTCATCTCACTGGTTAATGACCATCTCAGACCACTACATTTTTGATGAACCCACTCAGCGCACATTGTACATTGAATGGAGTTCACTCCGACACCCTTCCTGCACACAGCACAGGGCCACTTCCCAGTTCTTTCCACCTCACCACATGCTTTACCACTTGCCATCACCTTCGTCTTTCCGACATTCACCTTCAGACCTTTTGTCTCCATACATTCCTTCCACTTGTTCATCTTTTCCTTCAGTCCATCCATACTTTCCGCAATCAACACCAGATCATCTGCATACAACAACTCCCACGGAAAACCCTCCTTTACGTTCTGAGCCAGCACCTCCATCACAGCTACAAATAGTAGTGGACTTAGTACCGATCCCTGATGCACTCCCACCTTCACTTCAAACTCATCACTGTTCCTGTCCTTCGTCCTTACAGCTGTGCGCGCTCTTTTGTACATTGCCATCACTACTCTGATCAACCATTCCTCCACTCCTAACTTCCTTATTGCCCATGTCAATACTTTGCTTGGAACCCTATCGAATGCTTTCTCCAGATCAACAAACCCAAGAAACAACTTCTTCCTCTTCTCCATGTACGTCTCCTGCAACTGCCTCACAATAAAAAGCGCGTCTGTCGTTCCTCTTCCTGGCATAAATCCAAACTGCATTTCGTCGATCTTCACTTTCTTCCTTATCCTCCTCTCCAACACCCTTTCCAATACCTTCATTCCATGCTCCAATAACTTTATCGCTCGGTACGAGCCACACTCTAGAGGGTCACCTTTCCCCTTGTATAGAGGGACGAGGGTATTCAGTTCCCAATCCACTGGAATGCGGCCTTTTTTCACCGCCAGATTACAGATCTCTGTCATTCTCTTCACACCCCAACTTCCTGCTGCCTTCAACATATCTCCCACAACTCCCGTCAGCCCTCCCGCTTTTCTACTCTTCATTGCTTTTATGGCTTCCTCAACTTCCTTCTCAGTTATCTTCTCTGCCGGTCCTAAAACTGGGTTACTCTCGATGTTGCCATCCCAATCATTCTCTGTATTCAACAGCATTTTCATATATCTTTTCCATCTTCCTTTAATTCCATCTGGGTCCACAACGATTTGTCCCACTTCATCCTTCAAGCAACTCACACCCATCACATCACACCTCTCTTTCGCTATCTGCTTTGCAATCCTGAATACTGCTCTCTGACCCTCTTCCGAATCCAAGCGTTCTCCGAACATTTTCCTACATGCCTCCTGCGCCTTTGCCACCTCTTTCTTTGCAGCCTTCTTGGCTGCCTTATAACTTTCATGCTCTGCTGTTTCTGCTCCCGTACCCTTCACCTTCTGCCACTCCTTGAACTTCTTCCTCTTCTCGTCAATCCTCTTTCCAACTTCATCATCCCACCACCATGTTTTTGAGTGCCTCTGTGGTCCTTTTGTCCATCCACATACCTCACCAACGGCTCCCAACAGACTAGCTTTCATTGACATCCAACCACTTTCAAGCTCAACCACATCATCCTCTACCCTACTCAGCCTCTCTTTTAATGCCTCCCTTACTGTCACCTCTTTCAACCTCCACACCTTCATTCTCGGTTGGTACTTCACCCGCCGAGCTCTCCTCGCACCTTTCACCCTTATGTCGCAGATAACCAAGTGGTGCTGTGAAACAGCCTCCTCCCCCGGGATCACCTTTGTGTCCCGGAAGTGCCCCCTATCTCGCCTACGCACCATCAGGTAGTCAACGGTTGTCGTCGACCCACCTGACGTGTATGTAACAAGCTTATTATCCTCTTTCTGGAACTGAGTATTACAAATCAACAAATCAGCTCCATCAGCAAACTCCAAAATCCTTTCACCTTCTCCATTTCTCACACCATATCCGTAACCCCCATGAACTCCCTCAAAACCATCCATACTCCTTCCCACATGTCCATTCAGGTCTCCTCCCACCACAACAACTTCCTCATCTTTCACGTTTTCCATCAGCTTCTCTATCGCACACCAGAACTTGTCCTTCTCTTCATCGCTTCGACCAACCTGCGGAGCATATCCCGAGATGACGTTGACCAAGAGCTTTCCAATCATCATTTTCACCATCATCAACCTATCACTCACTCTCGTCACACTCACCACACTGTCTACAAACTCCTCAGAAAACAGGACACCAACACCATTCACGCCCTCCGGGCACCCTTGCCACACAAACTTGTATTTCTGTCCCTGCCTACCCTTCACCATTCTCACACCACTTCCCTTCCATCTCGTCTCTTGCACACAACATATGTCCACTCTTCTTCTGACCAATACTTCCACCACTTCTCCTGATCTCCCTGTCATTGTCCCTACATTCCATGTCCCAAACCTCAGAAACCGATTTCCACTTCGGGCTGTACCCTGCCCATATGTAGTTGTAATTGTCATGGTTCTCTTTTTGAGGCAATGTTTTTATGGCCGGATGCCCTTCCTGACGCCAACCCTCTTAGTCGTCTCTTACGACACGCAGGGATACGGTGTACCTCTTCTAAATCCAGGGTACACACTGGGAAACGTTTAAAACATGGAAATTCTGGGGGTGGGAGGGAGGCACCACGGCCGCGGGGGCCCCGCCAGCACCACGCCGCGTTTGCTCGGTCAGCACCACGGCGGCCCGGTCAGCAGCACACCACGTTTGCCCGGTCAGCACCACGGTGGCCCGGTCAGCACCACACCACGTTTGCCCGGGCAGCACCACGGCAGCCCGGTCAGCACCACACCACGTTTGCCCGGTCAGCACCACGGCGGCCCGGCCAGCACCACACCACATTTGCCTGGTCAGCACCACATCAGCCCGGTCAGCACCACACCACGCCCGTCCGGCCAGCACCATGTCAGCCCGGTCAGCACCACACCACGTTTGCCCGGTCAGCACCACGGCGGCCCGGTCAGCACCACACCACGTCCGCCCGGCAGCACCACACCACGTCAGCCCGGCCAGCACCACACCACGTCAGCCCGGTCAGCACCACACCACGTTTGCCCGGTCAGCACCACGACGGCCCGGTCAGCACCACACCCTTGGAAAGGACTTCGATGCACGTCGGCCTGGTCGGCCCAGAGCCTGGCGCGAAGCCCAAGGACATCAGCACGTCATCCGAAAACAGCTCCGGTTGGTGTGAACCACTCGGTCAATGGCGCGAACCAGGTCCCGACACGCCCTTCCTCGCTTGGCCCCGATGAAGGCCTCGCTGGGTGTTCTCCAAACAGGGGCAAAATCACCCAAGCCGCGCTGGATTTCGGCAGTGGAAGCCTTGCTCCCTCGGCCCCGATGAAGGCCTCACTGGGTGTTCTCCAAGCAGGGGCAGAATCGCCCAAGCTGCGCTGGATTTCGGTGGCGGAAAGCAGCCACGAAGCGACGATATTCTGTCGGGCTGTAATGCGTACACCACGGCGGCCCGGTCAGCACCACACCCTTGGAAAATACTTCGATGCTGTCACCTCACCAGCACGTGATTTTCGTCCGCCCGTCATATTGGAGTAAAAAAAAAAAAAACCACCTTTAGAGGCCATTTTTCCCCGCAAGCGGGGGTTTAGAGGCCACCCCACCCCCAGAATATTGGAGTGAAGGAAAATATTAAATAATTATATCTCTGTAACCGCTTACCCTTCCGATGCAAAAATCTTTACAAATACCATCGAGTTCCATTGCCACATATCGTTTTAAAATGATGATGTCATAGGTCACATGGTTTGGCAGCCATCTTGGATAGAAAAACTAGCCTTATCCGATCAATATGAAACTTCACAAACGTGATCCCCTACCCATACATGTGCAGAGTGTACATTTTTAAGGTCAAATGTCATGTGGTATGGCAGCCATATTTGCTTGAAAGCTGATATTTAAAAAAAATCCTTCTCTGAAACTGCTTCATTGATCGATGTGAAACCTGTCATGGCTGGTGAAAATGTGATACTTGAAAACAGCTGAAGGGATTGAAATCAAACTTGTTTATTTTTAGGACAGTGAAAGATGGCATCTACCCGTTATGGGACGATGCGGATGCATATTGGCAACACAGTCGCATTGCTCTAGTTTTGTATACATTGTAGAGGATCATGGAAGTAGTGACATGGGCAATGAGGAAGTTAGGAGTGGAGGAATGGTTGATCAGAGTTGTGATGGCAATGTACAAAAGAGCGCGCACAGCTGTAAGGACGAAGGATGGGAACAGTGGTGAGTTTGAGGTGAAGGTGGGAGTGCATCAGGGGTCTGTCTGAAGGAGGAGATGAACAAGTGGAAGGAATGTATGGAGACAAAAGGTCTGAAGGTGAATATCGAAAAAACGAAGGTGATGGCAAGTGGTAAAGCATGTGGTGAGGTGGAAAGAACTGGGAAGTGGCCGTGTGCTGTGTGCAGGAAGGGTGTCGGAGTGAATTCCATTCAATGTACAATGTGCGCTGAGTGGGTTCATCAAAAATGTTGTGGTTTGAGAGGGTCATTAACCAGTGTGGCAGCTACATTCAAGTGTAAGGTGTGCACAAAGGGAGCTGCAGATGGAGGAAATGTTGAGTTGGATCTTGGAGATGGTGTGAAGCTGGAAGGTGTGAAAACATTTTGTTACCTAGGAGACATGCTGAATGGACAAGGTGGATCAGACTCGGCAACGGTTGCTCGAGTGAGATGTGCATGGAAGAAGTTTCGCGAACTGAGTGGCGTGCTGACGAGGAGGGGAGTGTCGTTGAAGCTGAAGGGAAAGGTGCATGCTGCATGTGTGAGAAGTGTTATGATTTATGGGAGTGAGACATGGGTAATGAACGTAGAGCAGCAACGAAGGCTGGAAAGGGTGGAAATGTGAATGGTTCCGTGGATGTGTGGAGTATCGTTGAGAGAGAGGAAGACAAATGATGAATTGCGAAAGATGATGGGAATAGAGCCTGTGATTGATGCTGTGAAGAGAAACAGGTTGAGATGGTTTGGTCATGTGTTGAGGAAGGATGAAAGTGACTGGTTGAGAATAGTGATGGAAATGAATGTAGAAGGAAGTAGAGGACGGGGAAGACCGAGAAAGACTTGGCTTAAGATGGTCGAAGAAGAAATGCGGGCAAGGGGGTTAACAAGGGGAGATGCAGAAAATAGGGCAAAATGGAGAACATTGTCATGGGGAAAGCAAGGCTAACCCCCGCTCTTGTAGGGAAAATGGCCTTAAAATGCCTGTTGTTGTTGTTGTAGAGGGTCATGGAAGAGCTAGTACTAGTATAATGAACGGATCAGGACACAACTAGACAAAAGGAACAATATATCTTAATTTGCATGTTTACAGGAGCTGTATTGTAATCCCCCAAATTAGACCTCCCAAGATATTGTTTGGTAGACCCTTGTCTTTTCCTTCCATCCCTTTGTATTTGTCACTTATTCCTTCATATGTAGCAAATGGCTGCGGGGTAGTATCTTTGGCTGCGGGTGTGGCTGTGCCAATGATGCAATGACCTCTGTAGGATAAGGCAGGATTTTGGAATCTATTCAGGTTGGCGGCGATAGCTTGCCTACTTAAGTCAAGGTGACACTAATGAAAGGGAAGTACAAGCAGATACCGCAGCATCATGCAGTTCTTTGTGGAAATCGTTTCAGGAAGAGGATTCATTTTCCAACAAGATAATGATCCAAAACACAATTCCAATATAATATAACAGTATTTGAAGAACAAGGTTTCAGCTGGTGTGCTCCAAGTGTTAGAATGGCCACCCCAGTCTGGACATAAGTCCCATTGAGGCCATATGGGATTACCTGGAAGCAGAGAAGAATAAGAGGAACCCAACTAACTTTACAGAATTGTGGAACATAATTCAGGATATTTAGCACAATATAGCACAATAGAAAGCATGGGTAAAAGATTGATGGCCCTAAAGAAGGCAAAGGGCAGACACACAAAGTACTGACTGATACCATACAATGACAATGGTGTTGTTATTTACTTCAGCAGTTTGTTTTATGTGCATTTTATAAAGGTTGTTAATTTACAGTGACAAACACATGTGACTGTTATCACTAGACTACGGATTTTTATGTTAAGAAAATAGGCCTTTTATGTTTTGAAAAGCGGCATTTTTTTTTTTTTATGTGAAAAAATCCCGAAATATTATTTTCCCCCGTTTTATTCATTTTTTATTATTACCAAGTTTTTCAGAAATCAGTCAAAAAAAGAACAAAAAATGGTAAGCTTTTTCCTGCACAACATTAAGCACTCTGGGCTAGTAAACAGGTAAAAAATGATGTTCAGGTACCTTTATTGCAACCGCATTGTTTGATAAGTAGAGGACTAGAAGAAATTGATAAGACCCTTTTAGGAACGGTTAAAGTAGGTGTTTGAAATCATTATCTTGGTAATGTTCTCCTTGGTGAGGCGGTGTCGGCGATCGGTGAGGACGTTTATGTAGACGGAGAAGGACCTTTCCACGTCGACGCTGACGATGGGGCAGTACCTCAAGAGGGGGATGTCGGCAAGCTTGACTCCAGCCGGCACACCAACCTCAGATCCGTGCTGATCTCCATCCAGGATCAAAGCCACTGTCCTCAGCACACCAATGTCGGGATTGCGCTGCAGCACCGCCTTGAACTTGGTGAGCAGGATCTCCTTACGGCAGCCTCGGATCTTTTCGAGCTCCTCCTTGGCCTGATCAAGGAGCTGGAAGGCCTTGGCCAGCTCCATGCCGGCCTCCTCCAGCTGCTTAAGGATCTTCGGGATGAACGACACGTGGGCATTTAAGAAGACCAAACTGAGCTTGATGTCCGCCTTTCCGAACAGGTCCTTGGCACTCCGGATTGCCATCGCGTCGTCATCGTTCAGCTGGTCCACAATGTCCTTGACGGCCTCGAAGTGCTCGGCGTAAAACACCGCGGCGTCGATCCACGTCCCCCACCGAGTCAGAATGGGTTCCGGGGGGAGAGAAAGATTGGGCTGCTGCTCCTTCCAAAGGACAACACGCGACGGGGCTTTGACGAACACCTTCTTCGTCGTGGCAATCAGGTCGTTGACGTCATTGAACATTTCTCGGACTGTCTCGCAGACACGGTGGAGCGCGTGGGCAACGCAAGTCACATGCAGCAAATCCGGGAAGAGTTCCTTCAGGGCATGGCCGGCCTTGATCATATAGGCCGCGGCGTCGCTGACGAGGACCTTGAGGCACTCAGGCTTGAAATCAGGCCAAAGGTAGCGCAGCGTGTCATTGACTGCGTGCACGATCTCCCCGGAGTTGGTCTTCTCCAGAAACATGCACTGGACGAGGTGGGGACGAAAGTACCCCTCCTTGGACAAGCGTCCCGCGATGATGTTGGCCACATATCGACCTGCCGAATCGGTCGTCTCGTCGACGGACAGCCAGATGGGCTGCTGTCCGAGGTCGGCACGGATGCCCGCCAAGGCCTCGTCGTAGCACTTGTCGAGGTAGTGCTTTCGAATCCAGCTTTCATCGGGGATCTGGAGAGTGAAGTGCTTCTCCAGGAATGACCGGCGGGCAGGGTTTTCCAATTTCGACCATGGGATGCCAGCGGCCAGCATGGCCTGGCACAGCTCCTGAGCCACGACGTCGCACTTGTGCCTCTTTCCGCCACCAAAGTCCTCCATGGTGGCTTGCGTGACCGTCCTCTTCTTCTTCAAGGCCAAGTTGCTCTTGTGGCGGTCTCCTCGGACATGTTGGGCCAGCTCAGACTTCTGCTTCGCCCGGAAAGTCTTTTCACAAGCTCGACAGAAAGCCGTGTCACTCGACACGTACTTGAAGGTGGCCCCATCGCCGCCAGCGTTGAATTCCTTCAGCCACTTGTCACGAAGAGCAGCACTCATCTTGATAGGAGACTTGTTCACACTTTGTGTACACTCTCTCACTGTAGTACACCGCCTCACTGCTGTACACGCTGGGGACGCAACGCACGCAAGTGGACGCAACGTTTTGTTTTTGAGATCGATCGCAGTTAAAAATTTCGATCGCAGTTAAAAATTTCGAAAAATTCCCTAATTTCTTTTAGCGTTGCCAGACATTTTCGACCAAAAAGGGCATTTTATTTTATTTTTCCCGAAAAAGGGCGAAATTGTTTTTTTCTCCGAAAATAGCAAAATAATTTTTTTGCGCGCAAAAAACCCGTTTTATGTGAAAAAATATTTTTTCTTTTTTCACATAAAAATCCGATGTGCAGTTATCACTGATAATTTGATGAGTTTACCTTAAAGTATGAATATCATTGGAATAACCCAACCTTTTGCACACTACTGTACATATAAATTGGCAAGTTAGCATGGTCCATGTGGTCGTGTAGGTTAGAACATTTTCTGTAACCAGGGACCCATTAGAATGAAATTGTCCTGTTTTTATGTATCCTGTGAGAGCTGCCCTTGTTGATATAGGGATTAGATACAAAAGTTTAATTAATATGCGTCCTCTCTGTAAATCTAGGCAAGGTAAGGACAGGGCATTGGGGGAGCAGGAGAGCTTAATGGCTGTGTCTATGTCCCTTTCGTGGTTTTAAAAACCTCCCTATGGCTCTCGATAGTTCATGGGGCACTGGGACGCACGCTGGTCCGCATGGCAATGCCATGGCTTTGGCTGCATGCCGAGTGATTGGCGATGCTGATCTGGAGCCAAAGGATGTTGAGGCTGTGGCCATAGAGGTGTGGGGTGGGTGGGGGGTTAAACAAATTGTTCACACAGTCCTTAAAACTCCTTGAAAGTCATGGAAAAATGAGACCATGACTGAGCAAACCATGATAATTGGCTGCACATGGGCACTGCCAGTGAGTTGGGTCAGTTGGAGTTAAAAGAGAATTCAGTCGGGTGAGTCGAGTCAGTCGGGTCAGTCAGGTCAGTCAGAGTTTAAGTCCAGGCAGTTGGGACCTTTCTCTGTCTGGTCGGGAGCATCGACATATTGCAAACCAGTCTTTGCGGTTGTTTCAGAGCCATTCATTGGTGTGGTCAGAGTGCTGATCTGTGCCTTCCTGCAGTCTTCCCCCCATGATGCCCTTCATTCTGGAGACCTGAGTTGCCATATCATTCAACACATTAGTTTCTTCCCATTGTGTGTGAATGAGAGATTGTATGTTTGTGCCATCTTAGATTACAATCTGTAGTTAAGAATTTATTTATTTATCTTTATTAATTTATTCCTGGTTCCTTTCATCCAGGGTTTCTCCATTTGCACTCCCGTGTGTGTCTTTAATAAACCTATATTTCTTAAAATACAACTTCAAGTATTTCCATCTTGCGGTCACATTTGATGAACATTGGTGATTTGTGCTTAAGCCTTCAATGCAGGAGGCAGTATGTAAAAGGCCAAGGGGGTAGTCTAATACAGGCAGTCCCCGGGTTACGAACGCCCGACTTACGAACGCCCGTACTTACGTACCGACCTCCGTAAAGCCTATTATTTAAAAAATAGTTTTTCATTTTTTTAAAATAAAAATTGTTTTTTTCTGTTTTTTTTTTGTATACAGAATCGAGGCTCGTGAAAGAGCTAACATTTATCACACAGAAAAAAAAAATCAAACAGACACACATAGTATATAATAAGGGGAGCGGTAGACAAGAGAAATATGAGAAAAGCTCTGTTCAAGCCACCCTTGATGTTTACTTTAAGAAAATTGACCAGCACCAGGTCCATCCTCTCCAGCACCAGGTCCATCCTCTCCAACACCACGCCCATCATCTCGGAGAGATATATCAAGGTATGATCGTTTCAAGGTTTGCAAGACATCAATTGGAACGAGAGTAAGTGTTAACCTTTAATCATTTTCTTTTCTATCTAAACAGTTTAAGAAATGTTTTTTTCATGTTTTTTATACCTATAGATGTTTTAGGTAAAATATATATATACTATATACTAATGTGATGTGATGGATGTTAATGTGATAATGGTGATGGAAATTAATGTAGAAGGAAGTAGAGGATGGGGAAGACCGAGAAAGACTTGGCTAAAGATGGTGGAAGAAGAAATGCGGGCAAGGGGGTTAACAAGGAGAGATGCAGAAAATAGGGCAAAATGGAGAAGATTGTCATGGGGACCGCAAGGCTAACCCCCGCTCTAGCAGGGAAAATGGCCTTAAAATGCATGTTGTATACTAAGACAAGCATTTGACCAATTGACACTAGATGTGAACCGTACGTAACTGTTCCGACTTACATACAAATTCGACTTACAGACAGACTTAAAAACGGAACTCGTTCATAACCCGGGGACTGCCTGTAATTGAAACAATTGACATCCCAAAACAATATGATCCACTAATATACGTGGCAAAAATGGGATGGTATAAAGTGGAAAGGACAACAAGGTGAACGGCCAACATTGACATGTCATGCATAAACCACCATAGAGCTTGACAGCATCACACCACTCCACCATCCCACCACACAATACTGGCACACCACATCCCACGCCACACGCATTCATCCACAACCTGCACCTGCTCGCCAACAAAGCACGCAAGCAGCTTGCCGGCACATTCGATCTATTCACTACCCAGAGAATCTAGAAAGGAGGGGCGCCAGAAGTGCATGAGCAGGCAAATATTTGAATAACCACTATATCATACCAGCTGTGATGTATGAAGACAAAAAAAAAAAGGTATGAAGTTGTGTTGTAACCATATTGATGTGTGCGTGACTTTATCCTGACACCCAAACATTTCCATGCATTGACACGTGGCCAGAAATGAGCTGTGAATTGGATATTAAAAATGGCTGCTGGCGTATAGTCACCTGAGGCTAAGCATGCTCTCTCTTCATGTTTCAAGTTGGTGGAGTAGAACTGAGCACTAATCATTTTGTTGGCTGTCCCTTTTGTCCTAACGATGCACCTTTATTTATTTTTGTGTCAGCAATGTTAATGATTTTGTTTTACATGGATATTTCTGGTCTATTGATTACCTTTTCCAGGAATACTGTGAAATAGGGTGTGGAGGATATAGATGTTAGAGAATGGGATCATCCTATGTGCTAGAGCTGTTGGGGTATGGTCACCTCAGGCTAAGTCTGCTCTTTCTATCTATGGGAAGAATTCTGATTAATGTACAGTGTGACTGTTGGACCAATGACATTCTGTGGGGTAATAGCTGTGGCACATTGCCTGGAAGGTACTTTTAAAGCACATCAAGTGCTGTATGCATATTTTGATGATTTCCTGCTGTCTCTCTGACAGGAGGCAGTGACGCACGTTCACTGGGGTCCACTTGGCGGTCTGCTGTTGAGCTGTGCAGTTAGAGATGGTTCCATAAAGGTGTGGGGCCAGCAGGCGACCATGTGGTGCTGCCTCCACCTGCTTCCTCATCCAGCTGCTGTCACCACCATAGCATGGTGTAACCTGCTTGGAATAGGGAACCAGCCCAATCTTCTGCTGGCCTCGTACGTGTCATTCATCCCAAGTAGTCTTTTTTGTTTTGGGAGGGGTGAGAGGGAGGGTGAGTGGGGTTGGCTACCTGTATGTTATTAATGGGTGTTGAGGACGATGTGTGTATATTGGATTTCTTTTTCAAACATATTCTCTTTTAAACTTCAGTTTTACACGTCTAAATTTTGATCACACAGCCTCTATTATTATTTGTACTAGCATGGGCCCATCTTCGTTGGGAAATTTAAAGTGGTGATATTTCCACAAAGTGATACTTTATCCTGGAACACACTGTACACTTGAAAAAAAAATTGGGTTATACTGTAACCATACTTGACCTTGCTGGACCATACTGTAATGTGTTTGTGATATAAAATGCAACAAAAATATAATTTTTCACAAAGTGAAATGTTGTCTAGAACATGCTGTACACCTAAAAAAAAGATTTTTGGGGATTTTTTGTCGTCTATCCAGGCTGTGGATAATTTGGCTCTTCTCATTTGACAGTTTTTGAGTATGGCCTTGTTTAGCAGTAGGTGGTCTTTTGTTCTTTAGCCACCTCTCTTACATCCCTTTTGTTCTACCTATAGGCCTCCTTGCTGTGTTAGGTGGTGGTCTCTCATTTCTGTGATGATTCCCATCAGAAGTGTGTATATTGTTGGTCTATACTTGAATTCCATCCAGGACTATAGGTTTTAAAATTTGACATTTCTGCAAACAAAAAAAACCCCTCCCCTTCGGCTGAGTGTACGGTTTCAGTGTGTGTGTGTGTGTGTGTGTGTGTGTGTGTGTGTGTGTGTGTGTGTGTGTGTGTGTGTGTGTGTTTGTGTGCGTGCGTGCGCACAGAGACCATCAACATCTACTATCATTGTAAATGGATGTGGAAACATCCATCATTGTAAAGCAACCATTTTTCAAAGAAAGATGTAGGGATAGTTTCACATCATTATTTATTGTGACCATCCCTGCCTTGTTAACATATTTTTTGGCATGCCATCCCTACATCACTTTGCATTTAAAACTAGAACGGCACTCGGTAAAGAGCATACCTCCGCCAGGCTGAACAATTTACTTTGTGTATCCCATTGATATGTCGGATCTGGATCCGCACCTGAACCAAAATCTAATCGGCTTGTTTGTGACACTTACCCAACTCATCCACCAAGTTTAGTCATAAGTCTTCCACAACCACAACATAAGTCAATGAAATATCATGATATATATCGTTTTTGACTATCATTCAATGGTGAAGAATGAATTAAAAAACTAAAAAATTCTCGTATCCGGATCCGGACTCGGATCTTCACCAAAATCGAAACAATTCCTCCTTGTCACACAGCCAACCTGTCCACCAAGTTTTGGCCGAATCCGTCCACAACTTTTTGATATATTGCTGTGTATCTTTTTTTTTTTTTTTTTCCTCAATGGTGAAGAATCACTTTAAAAATGCTCTTTTCCGGATTTGGATCTTCACCAAAATTGAATAATTTCGTCCTTGTCAAACACCAAACCTCTCCACAAAATTTCGTCTGAATTTATCCACTACCTTTTGAGATATCGTGTTCACAAACAAACAGACAGCTCAATGAGCAAGAAAAACGTTGTGCAGAGCACGATACTTGCAAAAAAAAAAAAGGCCATGTATACCTGTACATCAAATTGTCCATTTCGTTAAGATTAAAATTGACGATTTTAATCAAAGCTCAGGTCAATTGGATGAAAATTAATTCTTTTTCAGATGAAAATTGATGGTTTCAGAGGTTTGACCTTGAGTTGATCTTCCTGAATCGTTGGTTTCCCGATTCAGTGATGCACTATGCAATTACTGTTTGATTTTCAAGTGAATAGGATGAAAATTGATGATTTTAGAAGTTTGCATTGAGTTGATCTTTGACCTTTTGTTACGGCCTGAAGCACACCGGGCCAAGCATTCTATCAAACCGGCTTTATTTATAGGTTATAACCATCAAAATATATTCCTATACATAAAGAAAGAGGAAACAAAGAAGGAAGAAGAGAGGGAAAAAACCAGATTAGGCCAGCACGAGAGGGAAGGAATAGGCAGCCATGGCTGGAGGGTGCTGCTCGTGTAAAGGACCGGGGCGACCTGAGGGAACCCCTCAGACTCCAGTCAGTCCCCAAGGGAGGACCTACAGTCCGGTGGTCTTGAAGATGTCAGAAGAGGAGAGACCCAGACGATGCGGATGTGAGAGGTACTGTATCCTCCCGTATCAACTTAAGGCCAGGTTGGGGATCCGAACTCGAGGAGCTGCAGCGAGAGTTATAATAAGCACTGCATTCAAGACAGGCACCACAACAGGCCCCAGGCAAGCCCAGGAGTAGGCCCCAATGCAGGCCCAGCAGGTAGGCCCCAATGCAGGCCCCACCAGTCGGCCCCAATGCAGGCACAGCGGTAGGCGCCAATGCAGGCCCAGCGGTAGGCCCCAATGCAGGCACAGCGGTAGGCCACAATGCAGGCACAGCGGTAGGCCCCAATGCAGGCACAGCGGTAGGCCCCAATGCAGGCACAGCGGTAGGCCCCAATGCAGGCACAGCGGTAGGCCCCAATGCAGGCACAGCGGTAGGCCACAATGCAGGCCCAGCGGTAGGCCCAGCGGTAGCAAGAGTTTAATCAAAGTCAACCTTCAGGTAGAGAGGCAGCCGCAGGGGTTGATCAGGCACAACCTTCAGGTGGAGAGATTGCAGCTGGAAACTCTACAAACACACGACAAGGCACTCTGCCATGAGCCCTCCTCCAAAATGGCCACTCTGTCTCCTCCAAATCAACTTCCTGGTCCCTCCCCTGCCCCACAGCCAATCATAGGCTTTATACCCGTGGGCCAAACCACTTGGTCTGACTCAAAGGGGGGGGCGGGGGGGCGGGGGGGGGGGAAGTAGGAAGTAGAAAAGAAATGTCACAGACCGTAACACCTTTTGACTCAAAAATCATTGTTTTCCCAATTCAGTGACCCAATATGCAAATCCTGTTCAACTTTCAAGTCATTCGAATGAAAAATAGACCGTGAGATGACCTTCGACAAGATAGCCTTTGGAAAGTTGACTGCAAAATGACTGACCTTTGACCTCAGAATGAATAGACTTCTCAGTTGTGACTACCTATACAACTTGGTAAAGTTTCAGGACAATTGGTTTAGATTTGTGACCTGTAGGCGATTGACAAACCTGCAAACAGACAGACAGACAGAATAACAAAGTCGACCGACCAATATACTTGAAAAATCTTGGATTTTGCAAGTGACACAAACAGACGGGTGAAATCATAACCTCCATCCATCTTCGGTGGCGGAGGTAAAAAATGTTTTTTATTACTTGTTCATTCTCAGTTGACGTCTTTTATCTTGCATTTGATATACGTACAGGCTCATCCAAGATCTCTAGAGAAATGTTAAATACGCATATTAGTACAATGGTGGAAAGGAATCCATATTGCAAAATTCTTCTGGATTCATTTTTGTGCAGCTAGATCTAGCTATGAGGAATGTCAGAAGATGAAAGCTGGACTTTGTTCATTACAAAGGAAGTGATTATTGAGGGGATCTGATTGAGATGTTTAAGATGAGGGGTGGTATAGACAAAATAAGTGTGGATAACTTTTCCCAGCAAACAATGCAGTGATAGGGCAAGGGTCTTTCACTCAGAAAGTAGTTAATGCATGGAATTGTCTCCTTGGGACATAAATGATATATAGGTTTAAACTAGAATTAGATAGGTACCTGGAAGCACTGGAGATAGATGGGGACATTATATTGGCAGAAATACATGGGCATGATGGGCCTGATCTCCTCCTCCTATATTGACCTTCCTTGCATCTTGTATGTATTTTTTACATTGGGAAGGTTTATTGCAGCTTTGCAAATCCTTCAAGGTAATGCTCAGAGTGATGCCTTGGTGGCAACAGGTTTCAAGGTCTGAGGATTGAAGAGTTTGGGAGATTCTTTGCAATCCAACATTATATCTTTGTGTCTGTTTATATTAAGCTTTCCCTTGTTTGTGTTGTTCTAATAATTCATAACAACAGTCTGCTCTGCACTTTTAATTATCACATTTCTATACGTTCCAAACTGTGAAAGTACCTCGCAAAAGTCTGTGTGTGTGCGTTTCATCTCGTGCTCACCTCTTCCAGATCGTCGTGCACTTGTGCTGACGAAAGAGGTTCTTTTGCTCATGGCCTTCGAGTGTAACGCCAGTCTACCCATGAAATGTGAACTTGTTGGTTATAGTGACATTGTTTATGAAGAGACACCTTGACGAAGCGTGCATTGGTATAACAGAACCAGTGCCAACTTAAAATATGTTGAGGGTTTTCTACAGCTTTTGCAGAGATTAACCTTCTGCAACTTCTGTGCCAAGTTTTAGCAATACCTTTCACTTTGTTTGGAGTGGTTGCCGTTTCTGGTGTTTTCATCGAAATCTCTAATGCTTTGCAGAGGCTGCCAGAATGGTCTGGTTTGTGTGTGGACCGTGCCTCAGCCAAAAGCAGCACTGGATCAGTCCTGTGAGACAGAACAAGATTTCTCAGAAGATAGTAATGCAACCAAGGTGTGAAGGCTGAATGCTTATTTTGATTTAAACAGTTAACTCTGTCTGTTGCTGTGGGTCCGATTATTTGGTTACTTACTTACAGTACTTTACAATACAATGATCGAAGTGCTAAGAAGGTGCTTGGACATTTGTCATCTAAAAAACAAAATACATTCGGAGACATCGGAATTGGTAGATAATGGACGAACAAGTGTGTGGGTATTTGGACAACAGGTTTTAGAATTGAGCTGTGTGCCAGATAGGAATGCCAAACAGGTAAAAATGTATTGCATACCATTTAAATGCAAGCTAATTTATTTAAATTAACTGTTGTATTAAAACATTTTGGTATACTAAATAAATAAATAAATATGAGTTTCCATACAAGGGACGTTAACGCTCATGTTGACACTGTGGAAACCAAGTCCTTTAAGATTATTGGAATCTCCCACTATGAAATTGAGTCTATGGGCCTATCAGTTTACCATCGCAGACAGGTCGATGGTCTCTGTCTTCTACTGCCTCCTTTCTGGTCTTGCACCCTCTGCTATGTCCGTGCCTTGTCCTCCTCCCAAAGTTTCTGCAGGACACACGTGTTCCACCATCAACCCCCTTCTAGTGGAACTACCTCAATCCAGGATCACTGCTCACCTTCACTCATTCGTTCCTCTTTTTTCCCCATCTGTGGAACAAACTTCCACATTCTCTTCAATCTCACTTTTCCTTCCAGGTCTTCATGACAGCTGTTCACCACCTTCTAAAATCGGCCCCAATCCAAAACCATTATATTTTCTACCCTCGTTAACCCCTCCCCTTTCTCCACCCCCACCACACCCCAATCCCATCTCTTTCAAAATTTCCAGTTTTCCCTCCTTGGAGTTTCCTTCTGTATCCATCTTGTCCAGCCATCCTTTCATTCCCCATGCCCATTGTTTACTTTCATCAGCTTCACCATTGTACCATGCTTTCATTCCCCATGCCCCCATTCCTCCCCATGCCCATTGTTTGTCCACCTCACTCTATCTTGGCCTTCAACTCTGCTGTTTAGTGTTTCCCCCTTCTCTCTACTGGTCCTTGTTTGCGTCCTGTTTTTGGCTGTTACGCCCTGATCCATCCATTCAGTGGACTAGCTCTTCCCCGAGCATCAACTTTGTATACGGGAAAAAGCCGCAGGCGGAGTCCATTCGAGGTCCATCATGCCTTGCGATGGTTGCCAACCTATGGTTGTTTGACCGTGCTCTATCCTTTATAAAACCTGTGCATTAAGCACAGAAGGTGCACGTACCACCTTTAAAGTCTTTTAAATGACCTTTCCGCAGTCGGTTTCAAACTATTGAACTCCCAGTCTCAGAGCAGACGCTCTTAACTGTTACACCACCCAAATCATATTATTCAACTGCCAGCATTCAACTCGCTAATGCATTATTTGTATCCAGCTACGACTTCAAAATGAACATACATTAAAAAATATACCATTGAGGGACTTGTGCATATATTGCATGAAAAACAAGGGTATTTGTAGAGAAGGGGAGAAATTTAATAAGCGTGTGGTATTTGAATATTCATATTATTGTCGTCATATTGAAGCGTATCAAAGCGTTCATCTAGCATTTGCAATGCGTTGTCTGTGATGCTGTGATGTTCTGTTCCTTCCACTTCCTTTGTGACAGTTCTTGCTGTGTGTCGCTCTGGTATGGAACTTATGTCTCAATGTTCCACATTGTGTGACATCAAATGGATTGCCATCTGTTGTATTTTTTTTTTTTTTTTTTTTGTATACTGAATCGAGGCTCGTGAAAGAGCTAACATTTATTTCACAAACAAATCAACCAGACAAACAAAATATACAAAAAGAGGGAGCGGAAGACAAGATGGGGAGAGAAGGGGAAGCACACAACCACAACATTTGAGAGCAGGGAGAAGTGTGGGAGGGAGAGGGCTTGGGGCCAGGAGGCATGGGAAGGGGAGGGGGGGGGGGGGAGAGGTATAAAACACAAGGGGACCGAACAAGGGGACTGTGCTGATATATTATACCAGATGTAATCATTGGGAATTTTGTCAGAGAGAGAGAGAATTTGTTCTTTTTTTGTTGATAATGCAATATCCTATCAATGTATCGAGTTGATGATGTGAGGAATGTTGTTCTGTTCCACTCAAGAAATGGGAAGCAGCTCGGTGCTTGAAGCGCCTCAGCGGACACATTAATGCTGTGAGATCACTCGTGTTTAGCTCGGAAGGAACGATCCTTGCATCTGGAGGTCCAAGTGGATTCGTGAACATCTGGTCTCTTCTGGTGTGTCTTTAACCTTAAAACCATTAATCACCTCTGCAATGGAGTATACATAACTGCGATGTGTATAACCAGTGTTGCATTGCATCCAATTTGTTTGAAAAATTTGCACATCATTTTTTGTCTTTGCAGGACGGCTCAGTGTTGCAGACTGTATCACTCGGATCTGGTTCAGTTACTGGCATGGTTTGGATTCCAGACATTGGAATAGCCATGTGCTCAAGCAGGTCAAAGGTAAGGCATACGGAAACCTTTTACTCGTCTTTATGTATTTTTGTCAGGAAACTTTATAATTCCGTCTGGATACTTCGATTCGTAGGATTCACTGTTATTGCCTCCACCGCCCAAGGTGGATCAAGGCTATGTATGGTTTCATCCCTGTCTTTTTGTTACTTGCAAAATCGAAGATTTTTAAAAGGATATTCGTCGGTCGACTTTGTTATTCTGTCTGTTTGTCAGTTTGTCAATCACCCACAGGTCACAATTCTAAACCGATCATCATGAAAGTTTTGCATGTTGTCGAGGTAGTCACAACTGAGCAGCCTATTGATTGAGGTCAAAGGTCATCTTGAGGTCGAATTTCTAAAATCGTCATTTTTCAACCGATTGACTTGAAAGTTGAAAAGGATTTGCATATTGGATCACTAAATTGGGAATCCAACAATTTTTGACGTCAAAAGGTCAAAAGGCAACTCAAGATCGAGCTTCTAAAATCATCGTGAATTTTCATCCTATTAACTTGAAAATTTAACAGCAATTGTATAGTGCCTCACTGAATTTGGAGAGCATCTTTTTGGGGGGTGAAAAGGTCAACTTGGGGTCAAACTTCTAAATTCATCAATTTTCATCTGAAAAATCATCAATTTTCATCTGAAAAATCATCAATTTTCATCTGATTAACCTGAAAATTAAAGAGCAATTGCATAGTACATCACTGAATTGGAAAAGCAAGTATTTTTATGTCAAAAAGTCAAATATCAACTTAATGTCAAACTTCTAAAATCACTTTTCATCTGAAATATCATCAATTTTCATCCTATTAACCTTTTTTTTCTATTAACTTGAAAAAGAAAATCCTATTAACTTGAAAATTTAACAGCAATTGCTTGGTGCAACACTGAATTGGGAAAGCAACTATTGTTTAATTCAAAAGGTCAAAGGTCAACTTAAGGTCAAACTTCAGAATTCATCAATTTCATCCGATTGACCCGTTTTTTTTTTTTGGTTTTTTTTTTGGTATACAGAATCGAGGCTCGTGTAAGAGCTAACACATTGAACATGAAAAACATGCACAGACACACAAAACATGCAATGAAGGGAGCGGGAGATATGAGGGGGGGAGAGGGAAGCACAACAACAGAAGAGAACAGGGACATCGGTAGATCTGTGGAAGGGGGAGGGCCGGGGGAGGAGGGAGGGGTACACGGTACAAAGCAAATGAACACTTCTAGGAACCCCAGGAAAGAATCTGGGGATTCAAAGAGGTGGATTTGGAGCGTTTTAATGGGGGTAGAAAAGAGCAAGGTTTTGGATGGGAGAAGATAAGATGTGGTGGTGAACAGCTGTTTTAAAGACCTAGAGCGAGGAGAGGGATTGGAGAGAGTGTGGGAGTTTGTTCCAGAGGTGGAAAAAAAGAGGAACGAAGGAGTCAAGGTGAGCAGATTGTCTTGATTTTGGCAGTTTCACCATAAGAGGGTTGCTGGCAGATCTTGTGTGTCCTGCAGGAATATTTGGGGGACAGCACAGACATATCAGGGGGGGGCTAGGCCGGAGAGGAGTCGGTAGAAGACAGAAAGACCACCTACCTGCTTGCGGTGAGAGAGAGAAAGGCCCTCAGAATCAGCTTCATCGCGGAAGATTCCAATGATTCCGAATGCTTTCGTTTAAATCACGTGAAGCCGAGCTAGTTGTGAGGCAGGAGCACCAGCCCAGAGGGGAGAGCAGTATTCCATTGAGCTGCGGATAAAAGCTTTGTATGTGGTGAGGAGCTCAGAAGTGCCCAGAAATGACTTCGCACGCCGGAGGATACCCAGTCGGCGACTGGCTTTGGAGGCCAGCTTGGAAATGTGGTTTTCCCAGGAAAGATCATGGCAGATATTGAGACCCAAAAGTTTGAGTGACAGAACTTCTTCAAGGGGATTGTTCAGAAAGTAGATGGGAGGGTAGTCCAGACGGTCGTTTCGGAGAGACAAAGTGAGAGTGTGAGATTTGACAGGATTGAAGGTTTTTCTCATTTGAAGGTTTTTCTCATTGAAGGTTTTGAAATTTCTTATTTTTCTCAGAGATGGCTGAACGGTTCTTCGTCAAACTTTCACTACTTCATCAGTGAGTGCCAGGGAGTATTTTATGCAAAAACATGTTTTTTAAAACAAAGTTCGTTTTTTTTAATTTTTTTAAAATCGCTTTATAGTGTCTAAGCTTTTTTGATTAATGACAGTTATATACAAGTAGACATTCGCATAAATAAATATAAAACAATTACCAGACATTTGAACACAAATAATCAAACAATTCTGGAAGTGGTCAAAGTTGGTGGTCAGGCTTCTTCTTCTTCCTGAACTTCATCAAACAACTCAGAAACGTGTTGAACTGCACATTCACCAGAATATATTCCATGGAAAGGTAAAATGATGATTTGACATTTGTGATGGATTCTCATTTGGATGTAATTGCTTTTCCATTATATTTGCCCTCATTTCAAATATACACAAAGAATTAAGTTAAGCACCCCCCCCCGTTTTTTTACAACCTCGCACATTACAAGTTTGTTGTCGTCAAAACAGTGTAATATACCCATGATATTGCTATATTTTCTGGAGAAGTGATATTATGGTCACATAAAAACATAACAATCATGCCGTTTTCAATATTTTATTCTGAATAATTTAAGGTGAAATTTTTTGGGAATTTTAGGCATATTTTCACCTCAATTTAAGTATGGAGCTATAGGTCCATCACGGACAGTGTGGATGACGTTTATGTTTTCTAACGTACAGTCATTGTTCTGAGAAGACCTCTAGCGATCTTTGCGTCAATAACGTGTGTAGGACCCACGTGATCGGATCACTGACTCAACCCTACGTCTCATAGACCCTGTAAGCCGTCGTATGCGTTGCTGTGGCAGGTTGTTCCATTCCCGATGTAATGCACGTTCCAATTCATCCAGATTGGCTATTGGAGGGACCATCTTCGCAATTTGTCGTCCCAACATGTCCCAAACGTGCTCGAGGGGGTTCAGGTCAGGACTGTACGCAGGCCAAGGGATGGTTGTCACAGCACCTTGCTCCAGCAAGGCTCGGACGCGTCTCGCACGGTGAGGCCTGGCGTTGTCATCCATGAAGATGGGTCTGCTGGCGAGGGTGTGGTCATCGAAGTGCGGGATTACGGTGGTATTCAGGATTTCCTCGGCATATCGCTCTCCGTTGAGGTTACCTCGCACAGTTATCAGGTCCAACTTACAGTCATGGGAGAAGCATCCCCAGACCATAATCGAGCCACCACCAAAGGGTACCGTTGGTTGAATGTTTTTAGGTGCATACGCGGTGTTTTTGTGGCGCCACACCCGAACACGCCCATCTGTCACGTACAGCAAGAACCGGCTGTCATCCGACCAATGAACTCGCCTCCAAGACCGGATGTTCCATCCACGTCGCGCTAGGCACCATGCCAAACGCTCCCTCTGATGTCGTTCGAGTAGCCTTGGACGCTTGATCACTCGTCTTGACCTTACACCGGCCGATTTCAGGCGGTTCCTCACGGTACGGTGACATAGCCTTCTGTTGGGCAGCCAGTTGTCCTTCAGGAAATGGCTCGAGGCGAAGGGATATCGTCGCACCAGTCTCAAAAGCACTCTATCTTGGCGGACTGTTGTCACGCGAGGTCTTCCAGACCTTGGGCGGTCCTTCACCGCATCCGTTTCCTGGTGTTTCTGCACCAACCGACTGATCACCGAATGGTGGTAACCAAACGTTCGAGCTACAGCTTTTCTGGACATTCCGGACTCGATCATGCCTATTATCCGCCATCGTTCTCCGTCCGACAACCGTCTACGAGCCACCATTACGAGAAAATGACCATGTAACCCCCACACGAGCTCAGGCGTGACTTGCAATAACCCGTGATGATAGTGCATTTACAGAAAATCACGACCACGTGGATGATAACACGTGCTGCACGAGCGATGGGCGTCACAGATGAGTGCACTCATCTGCATTTCATCAATGGATAATTGCTAATGTCATACCAATCATTATTTGATCTCACATACCTTAGAATATATGCCAATGTATACATATACACAAAGAATATATATTAGGGGGTGCTTACCTTAATTCGTTGTGTAGGGGTGCTTAACTTAATTCTTTGTGTATATATTATGTTAATGTTTCTTTTTCGCTTGAGCAGCGCCGGGTACTCCAGCTATAAATGCTTGTATACTTTACTCGCGGTACAAATACAAATACAACATTGTCAGGGGGGTAACATCGGCTATGTGGCTGCGGCCTAATGCCCCCGCACCGGGAGAGGGGCGTAAATTGGGGGACCGGGAGAGGGGCATAAATTGTGGGACCCCCGTCGTACTCCGGCTCATATTACATAAATGCATTATCATGCAAATATGATTTTAATAATTGTCGACGCATTTTACTGTTTTAGCAGTATTTAAATAAGCATATGCTTTTGTCTTTTAACTGCATCATCCTGATCATTGCTAATGATGAAAATTTGCTTCGTTGTTCTGAATGTTGTTGAACACATTTGGTTTCTTCCCTCTGAGCACAATCCTGTAGCGCACCTTTTTACATACTGTTGCATCTATGGAAGAATGCTGTTTCATTTATTCATGTATCACCTAACCTCCCCTGTCCCTGCCCCCAATCCAAAACCACTAACTCCTCCTCAATGAATCAGCATTCCCAATGCAAATCTGTTTTTACAGAAATTTGTGTGTTCCAAGAAAGTGTCCTTTGTACCTGTGCTCTCTGAGGTCGTTGTGGCATATTTATCACACTGCACAGGATGTTGTTGTGGTGTGCTGTGGCTCAGAATGGGCAACGAAGAACCAAGTGATGTCCACATGTCGCATGGCACTGCGGTCTCAGGGCATCATTGGCCTGAACATGGCCCCATGTATGCGTGCTCTGTTGGAACGTCTACCGGTTATGCTGCAAGAACAGTACCAATATGAAAAGGTGAAAATAGTACATGTTCCACCTCTCGGTGACATTTGTGAGGCACTTTCTGGGGTTTCATTTGTGAGACTGATAGGAACATTTGCAATAAAAAGTGAAAAAAAGACAGTAGCTTTCGTGGAGGAAAATACAGTCACGTGAAAAAGTAAGTACACCCCATGTAAAGTGTTGACTTTTTCAACATATTTCAATATACAGCTATTTGATCTTCATTTCAACAATATTGATAAATAAAGGTGATATAATATAACAAATATCATGAAACATTTACATTTTGTAGTCCATTGTATAATTTAAATAAACATGAATGCAAATTTTGCATGTGGAAAAAGTAAGTACACCCCAACATTTATCACTACTTCAAATACCTAAAATTAGAATCAGGTGCACCAGCTCAGATGCAAATTATTAGAACATCGTCAGAGGGGATCTTGGAGGAACCTGTCTTATTTAAACCTCAGACATTTATTTTGGTTTGCTCTTTGTTGTTGAAGTGTGCGGCATCACCATGCTTAGATCAAAAGAGCTCTCTGATACCTTCAGAAAGAAGGTTATAGATGCCTACGAGTCTGGGAATGGATTTAAAAAGATTTCCAAACAATTTGAAATCAATCATTCGACTGTCCGGAAGATCATCTACAAGTGGAGAAGATTCCAAACAACTGCCAACTTGTTCAGGCCAGGCCGCCCCATTAAGTTCAGCCCGTGAGCAGACCGCAAGATGCTGAAAGAAGTCTCCAAGGACCCCAGAATGTCATCACATGTTGATGGCAAAGTGCACGAGTCTACCATTAGAAAGAGGCTGCACAAATTTGATCTACATGGGAGGTGTGCCAGGAGGAAACCTTTGCTGTCCAGAAAGAACATCAGGGCAAGGCTAAAGTTTGCCAATGAACACCTCGGCAAAGACCAGCACTTCTGGAACAATGTGCTCTGGACAGATGAGTCAAAGGTAGAGCTATTTGGCCACAGTACCAGAAGACATGTTTGACAAAAACCAAAGACAGCATTTGATCACAAGAACCTGATACCAACTGTAAAGCATGGTGGTGGAAATATTATGGTTTGGGGCAGCTTTGCTGCATCAGGGCCTGGGAAGCTCACCATCATAGAATCCGCAATGAATTCTTCATTGTACCAGAGGGTGCTTGAGGATAATGTGAGGCCATCTGTCGGGAAGTTGAAGCTCAACCGAAGATGGACCTTGCAACATGACAATGACCCTAAACATACCAGGAAATCCACCAAGGAATGGCTGAAAAGAAAGAAATGGAGGGTTCTGGATGGCCAAGTCAAAACCTGGATCTAAATACCATCGAGATGTTGTGGGGGGATTTGAAACGAGTTGTGCATGCAAGAAACCCCTCAAACATCGCACAGCTGAAATAACTCTGCATGGAGGAATGGGTAAAAATTTCTCCCAGTCGATGTCAGAGACTGGTAGACAGTTATAAGAAACGCCTACTTGAGGTTGTTTCTGCCAAAGGGGGCAATACCACCTATTAGAGCCAAAGGTGTACTTACTTTTTCCACATGTGAAATTTGCATATATGTTTATTTAAATTATACAATGGACTACAAAATGTAAATGTTTCATGATATTTGTTATATTATATCACCTTTATCTATCAATATAATATTGTTGAAATGAAGATCAAATAGCTGTATGTTGAAATATATTCAAAAAGTCAAAACTTTACATGGGGTGTACTTACTTTTTCACGTGACTGTATGTGCATGCGGTTTGTAAAGATTTTCTTCATAATTTCAGCTGAATTATGTATGCATTGCATATCAGTAAAAAAGCAGTTTTCCAACAATTTTTTTGCAATGTTTAAATACTTTAGGTGATACCTAAATATGGATGCGACACTTGGCCATGATGGCAGCACTGTGGCACACTGATGAACTTGCCGTCACTTCCAGCAGGTTCTGCCAGCTTGTACTGTGTTGAGAGGGTGATGCACTTATCCAATTAGAATATTGGGATGTCAGAAAACAGGTGCTCTCAGCCAGGCCTGTGCTGTGCTCCTGCTGATGGCAGCGGGGTGTCTTGTTAAGCCTACAAAGTCAGGTCTTTTACTGACAAATGGGCCTCTTGAGAACTGAAGGACAGCTGCAGATTGTGCAAGTTTTAAGATAGAGACTGTTGGGATAATGAGCACTGATTTTATGGTTAAGTGAATGAAATTTAAAGGGATATTAATAACAAGCCTTCATTTTCTCAAATGCAAACCTTCATTTTCCTAACGGTACCCTCGGTGCTATCGCTCTCATTCCCTTACTCCAGATGTTTGTTACTGCTGGAGAACAGCTTGTGCACAGCCCTTACATGCAGTGCCTTGCCTCTCTTGCTCTTGGCCTGGGTCTTGAACAAGTGCTCTGCAAGCCTGCATTTCCTCCACACCACTGCTGCCTATCCAACACCAATGTGGAAGGCTCAGAAAGTCATATCACTCCGGAGTGGGCCTGGTTTTCAGCTTACATGACAACTGTTAAAGCGGCAGAGGCTCTGGCACAGGGCACGGCCTTCCCGGATTCTTTTGTGGTTCCACAACTCGAAAACCTTCCTTCGGATGAATGCTTCCAGCCTTTGGTAATAGTCTGCAACACTCCAGAAATAATATTGGAGTATAGGGTTTGACAAAAAAAATAAAGGGATTCATTGGTAAAAGGTGTATAACTAAGTATTGTACCAGCATTACTTGTAATTGATTGATTGCACCACACTCCCTGCTCGCTCCACCCATAACTTCCTTCCTTATGTGAGGGAGTGTAATACAGTTTCTCCCAAACCAAGAAATAATGTTTCAGCATCAGCAAAAACAGCAGAATTGTCAGTCCTTTTTGATATAGTCTCCATCTTGTTATTGCACATTTTCTCTCAGTGCTCGGTAAGTTTCCTGATTGCATTAGAAAACTAGAACGGATCTCAGTAGAGCGCATAGTCTTGCCTCACGTGCTCATCTGAACAAAAATACCATCATTAAATGAACAGGCTACTATTACTCACTGCTATTATGGCACATATACCCGTATCATCCATGCACCCTATTATGTCATATACATTGCCATTATCCATAACTTTATTAATTTATTGATCGGTTATTAGGATATTTAAAAAACACTTTTGTGCACATTAAGGCTATATTGTGGGAATAAAGGTGAATATGAAAAAAAATTCAAACTATATTCCCCATGGCTAGTCGATCATACAGTATGTATGAAGTTTCGCATCAAACTGTTAAGCGGTTCCAAAGAAGAGGATTTTTTACCTTTTTTTTTTTCAATCCAATATAGCCAACAGACCACATGGCCATTTGATCGATGACATAAATTTAATTATGCACTCACCTCGGGTCGTCGATCAGATATATTAAGTTTCAGATTTTTCGGATAACGATTTTTATTCAGCCAATTATGGCTGGAATACCACTTCACCGATAATGCCATCGTTTTCACCATATATACCCCATGGGGAGTTGATGACGCATGCCAAGTTGCAAGATGTTCAAATTTTTTACTTTAATCCAATATGGCTACCTACCATACCATGTAACCTATGACGTCATAGCTGTCAATAAAATATTCTCTCCATCCTTTCCCTTATCACTTGCATTATGTAGGTGGCCCTCATCCTACTATGTCCCTACCTTATTGCCAAGACCACATATGTCATGCTCTCTCAAGGGATTCCCACTTTGAAATAGTGTATTTCATTATTTTCACATTCTTTACAACTCTATTTTTATTTCGCTTCAAATTTATATTAATAATCACATATTTGTATCTAACAAGTATCACCGATTATGGTTTTCAGCTTCCAGGCGATCAATATGGAACATCGTCTTTGCTGGTATTTATCTCGGTCTCCTTAATTGTGGATAACGGAAAAGCTGAGTGACTGAGTTTGCACACAGTATTAACATTATTTGAGCTGTTTATGTTTAAAAGAGAAACTTGAGTCAAATTTCAGAAACTGAGAATCCTTGAATGAAAACAATATAACACGATTTAGCAACAAATGCAATTTCTGTGGAGGCAGCCATGTCTTTCCTTTTTTGGTCCATCATTGGCTGTGCAGTGTGCAACGTCACATGCATTCAATTGATCACTGGTACACAAAGACAAAACAATGACGTGTTTACTGATAGTATAATTATACATGAGGCTCCAAAGAATTGCAAGCACTAATAAACCAGGCACAGCTGTTGTACTTTTAATTGGGCCATGCTTTGGGTTGGAATGACAAGTGATGTGGGCAAAGATATCCTTCCTTCACAGCCACTTTCAAGATGCTTTTTTAAAGACATTTCGGTTAACGGGTGTGGGGGGAGGGGATGATCCAAAAAGAGATGTAATCTATATATAATGGAGCAAGTGTATATGTATGTATGTATGTATGTATGTATGTATGTATGTATGTATGTATGTATGTATGTATGTATGTATGTATGTATGTATGTATGTATGTCCGCTCTTCACTCATTGGTTGGACAGCTGACTTGACGCCACCCACAATTGTAACCTGAAATACTTGACCTAAAGTACCCAGAGGACCCAAAAGACCCCCCATCCCCTCAAGGACCCTAAAGACCCAGGAGAACCAAAAGACCCTAAATACTCTGAAGACCCTGAAGACCTAAAAGACCCCAAAGACTGAAAAGACCAAAAATACCCTGGAGACCTAAAAGACTGAAAAAATCCAAAATACCCCGAAGACCTAAAATACCCCAAAGACTGAAAAGACCCAAAAGGCCCAAAAGGCCACTCTGCTACTAAAGACAAAAGACCCTGAAGACTGAAAAAACCCCAAAGACTGAAAAGACCCCGAATACCCAATACCTAAAATACCCCAAAGATTGAAAAGACCCAAAAGACCCAAAAAGGCCCCGAAGACACAAAAGACCACGAAGACTCAAAATACCATGACGACCTAAAAGACCCCAAAGACTGAAAAGAGCCAAAAGACCCAAAAGGCCCCAAAGAAACAAAAGACCCAAAAGACCCCAAAGACTGAAAATACCCCAAAGACTGAAAAGACCACGAAGACCTAAAATACCCCCAAAGACTGAAAAGACCCTGAAGACGGAAAGACCCCGAAGACCTAAAATACCCCAAAGACTGAAAAGACCCAAAAGACTCAAAAGACCCTGAAGACTGAAAAAACCCCAAAGACTGAAAAGACCCCGAATACCCAAAAGACCCCGAAGACCCAACATATCCCAAAGACTGAAAAGACCCCGAATACCTAAAATACCCCAAAGATTGAAAAGACCCAGAAGACCTAAAAGACCCCAAAGACCCAAAAAGGCCCCAAAGACACAAAAGACCACGAAGACTCAAAATACCATGAAGACCTAAAAGACCCCAAAGACTGAAAAGAACCAAAAGACCCAAAAGGCCCCCAAAGAAACAAAAGACCCTGAAGACCCAAAATACCCCAAAGACTGAAAATACCCCAAAGACTGAAAAGACCTAAAAGACCACGAAGACCTAAAATACCCCAAAGACTGAAAAGACCCCAAAGACTGAAAAGACCCTGAAGATGGAAAGACCCCGAAGACCCAAAATACCCCAAATACCCCGAAGACTCAAAAGACCCTGAAGACTGAAAAAAACCCCAAAGACTGAAAAGACCCCAAACACCCAAAAGACCCAAACACCCAAAAGACTCGAACACCGAAAATACCCCAAAGACCCAAAATATTGAAAGGACCCCGAAAAGCCAAAATATCCTGAAGACCCTAAAAAAATTAATGGGTCATGGGTGACGGTTGATGTTTGTTTGTTTTTTTCTGGAAAATTGAGATGCCTCAAAAACCAAGGCCACCTAAGTTGAACAGAGCCAGCAATATTACCAAAGGAAATCATCAAGAAATCCAAGTCAAAGCAGTTGTAGCAGCAGAAAATATCCTCAACAAGAGATGGCAGAAAATGGGTTGTACGCTTGGAACAAGATCGCCCATCGGTTCGCCCATAGGGCGGGTACTCTGCTACTATTATTAATAAGGATTGTACATTTGGAACTTTATTTTCAGCTTGCACTACCCGTCTATCCCCTGACTCATCTTACTATAATTCACCAAATGTCCGTCTGTCTGTTCGAAGGTACCGTAAAAACAGCTGAACCGATCGCAAAGATATTTTGGGTGGATAATCCTGGGATCCCCAGGAGTAAAATAGGCTATTTCGTTTCCCCAATTCCATCTTTAGTCTCCAGCATTCTCAGGTTTGGACTCCCGCATAACATTCGCGTTTGCATGACGTTCATTGTTCTCATTGTGACGACGCACAAACGGCTGCACCCGGGAAAGCAACATGCTAACAGATCGCTGTCCCCATCGATCTTGCCAAGGCCGTAACAGCTGTAGGCTCAAAATCCTTTTAACTGTTGATTTGGTACAGTTACACGTTTCGGGAATTTGGTACACGTATCGGGAGTACATACGACATAGCGATTGTGAACACGATTATCGATCACGATTCACCATCACGATCATCACGATCATAGTGTGATGATCACGATTTGAAACACGATGGAACAATATTTAACGATATGAACAGTGATGTGGCTTTTATTGAAATTCTAAAGATACTGTTTAGATTTTGATGATTTGCGTGTGATATGATTCAACGGATGTTTATATGAATCGTTCAAAATAAAAAAACCTTCAATTTCTGATATTTTGCCATCGCCATATGCAGATTCACCACGGTCCCACGATCGATGTTTCTATACGTGAACGTACCCGTTTGTTTGCGAACGGGTACGCTTTTCATGGAAGTCCTTCACGAACTTGCTGTCCATGTCTGACGTGCGACTGAAGGTGCTACAGGAATGTGGAATTTATTGGTTTCATGCTTTAGCATTCGCCGTATCTGCATTGCCTGTTTGCTTCTGGCTTCCCACCCGTGCGTAGCACGGGTATCTCTTTAGTCACACTCATATCCTTTTTTTTTTTTTTTACTATTTGTGCTTCGCTGGTGGGTTTAATGAAAAATAACATAACTTCACCATACTTTACAGACATATTGCACGTCTATCTGTGAATCTCAATGAGGATGCAACATTAAGTGAAACACATGAAAAATGGGTCTTTTATAACATGTAGTTGATGTTGCTGCTGCTGTGGTGGCTGTGATTGGTGTTTCTGTGTTCTTTCTGTGCACTTTTATATATCCTTCTATTACTCCAGAAATATATAGTAATTTGTGTATTCCTTCCATGTCCATCTGAAGGGTTCCCACTGGTGTAGAATAAGAAATGTTACCGTTGGAACAGCTGCATTAAACTCCCATTCCCACTTCTTGTTCTTCAATCGGGCTTTTAAAACAGGCATCGTTGTGATTGAGCGTACACAAATTTTTTTCCAAATAAATTGATTATTAACGTTCCATCCAAGGAAATAGATTAGCTTTCCAACAAAGTAAATCGATTTTTGGCTTTCCAACGGTACCATTTTTATTTATCTAGGATAGCAGGAACCCTTTAGAAAGACATGGAAGGAGAACATAAAATTATATGAAGCAATATTTATTGAGGGCAATAGAAAGATATCCTACTATTAATTTTGCAATTGGTCATTCACTGGCTTTGACACCAATACAATTTTTTATTATGGACCCTAGACGTCAAAAAGCTACATATATCGAAAAGAAAGTTTCAAATGCACCACCTCGCCACCATTAGAGCATTTAAATTGCATCAGATGTGGCAATAAATGTGAATTGTTGCTCGCAGCTTGCCGGCCCGATGACAGAAGACGCGATTTGCATTTTTGTCGCCACCATCCCTACCCTATTTAGAATCCCGTGCGGGCACGGGCAACTTTTATGTAAAATTACATATAAGTCACATACAAACTTAACACACGGGTGGACGAACGCCTCTCCTTTTAATAATAGTCTAGTAAAAAGCCCGTCAAATATGGTGGGTTGGAACAGTTTATTCGACAGTGCAGCCTCGTGAGCATGCCAAAGTCTGAAGCAACAGTCTCGTGTCGGGTGTCCTTATATCTTTTTTATTTATATTTCATGCGGATGTAAATGAACACTCGTTTTACTCTGTGCGCGTTGCACATCACATGCAGTGAATTTCTGCGCCTTGTATTTATTGTTGTTTTTTTTTTAACGCTTCTGTACACCGCCCTTGAGGCTCGATTTGCATGCCACCCTCGACAATTCCAATAGAAGAGGCATATTTACTCTTTTATGGAAAATGTTTTTCGAGTTTTGCTTTGTCCTCATATATAGACAATAGTTAACACATTTGTGTTAACAGATTGGCCTATAAAACCTTCCCTTATGAAAGGGCAAAACATCTGTGCAAACACAAACGGACATTGTGTTTTGTATGTTAGATAGATGAACCCAGTCACAGTTCACAAACGAGAAACATTAAGAAATAAATTGACAAAAAGCAAATTGTACTACTGACGACCTGTTTGTCGTATTTTTCCTTCTCTTTGAAGTTTCTTCCCTTGTCAAAAAGTTTCAAAGCCACAAAGATGACTTATTTTCCAATCAAATCAGGAAACGTTTTTCGAAAAATTATTATCAAAATCATAATGGGAGACAAAGAAGTGTTCAAGTAAAAAGTCTCTTAGCAGGAGGGCAAAGAAGAAGACTTCTGCATGCTTGTTTCAAGTGAGAATGATGACGCTTGAAGAAAACTGCTGGTGCATACTGCTTTCTGCTATTTGTAATATTACCTGGTGCTTATTCACAAATCATTTGGGTTTTTATGTCAACACACCTTGTGAAGCGCAAGGAAAGCTGAGATTAGAGGTGAGGGTTAGTCTCGAAGGGAGGGATTTACTGTTGTTGCTGTTGCTTCAGCCACTCCAGGATGCAACGATTTATCCAGAGCTATGTTCAATTAGGCCATCTCCTGCAGCTGCAGGAGAGGTGATTTGGTTGTGGAGTGGGCAACATAGCCAATGTATTCTGAACATTTCAGTGCGTAACGGATAATCCATTTTGCACTCAGAACGCATTGTTAAGCGGGAGAAGGAGAAACAGGCCGACATTCTCAATTCTGCAAATATCTTCATTGGATATGTTTTTGGGGGATTTTTAGTTGAATGCATTGATTGTATTTGTTTGGCTGTATGCACACCACGCACATTAATACTTTATTTTTCACATGAGTCTTCTAACAAGGCTTTGGTGAAAGTTTTCCGTTTAAATTTGATTTGACTACAATTTGAAGGGTTTTTGGTTGGACTTTCGAAATTGTTTTTTTTCCTTTTAGAGTTGTCAGTCCAGTCGTACAGATGGCTGTTTTAGTTCCAGGCAGGTGGCTGTTTTAGTTGACGGGTAACAGCATTAGTGTGCAAATAAGAGCGGCTGCTGCTCAACGAGCCACCCTTTTTCCTGAAAGCTATCCTTTTAAGTGACCTGACATTGATAAAGTGCTTGCTGACAGCGTCTGTCTAATCTGCCTGACGATCTGCTAGACCTGCAGCATGTTGAGGAGTCCATTTGCCTCTTTTTTTTATCTGCCTAAGTAAAGAATGCTTTGTAAGCAACTTGTGTAAACGATGCATGGTAATTGCAAGATAAACATTGACCTTTTAGCGAATTTTAAAGTTCTCATGTATTTGTTGGCCCCAGCTCCACTGGCTGCTTTTTTTTCGGCAAATGTGCAGCAAAAGCAAGTTTAACCCTAATTATGGACTTATTTATTCCTCTGTGAGACCGTGCATGGTTCCAATAAGGTTGGTGCTGGAAAGAAAGCTGAAAATGGTTTGATGCTTTCCTGCAATCTAGCATAGCATTTGCTTGAAAATAAAAATAATTGGGTGTGAGGGAGATTGTTTATTGTTTTGGAAAGCCAAGCAGATTGAAGCCTTCCAACCCGATGCAAAATTGTATTCATTGCTTTCTTTCTTTCTGTTTGCACTGTTGCCTCTTTTTCAGGACAACAGCAAATGGAATTCTTCCATGGATGAACAGATCATGTCTTGGGCAACTGCCAGGCCTGAGGTGAGCAGTTTAGAATATATCACAAAAGCAAAAATACAAAAGTGCGATTAAATTAACCAGGATTTCTTGTGGTTGTGTTCTAAGCCTTGTCATAGGGAGATTTGGCATAGATTTTGAGTTAATTCTTTAGCAGGTCTTTGGTTAATGTTTCCAACTGGTGAAGCTGAAGAGTGACATGTTGCGCCTGTTTGAAGGTTCCTTCCCATACCAAGGCCCCACCCATCTCTCATGTGTTTGTAGGACTGGCAACTTGGAGGGAAATGTGACGTGTATATGTGGGGTGGAGGGAGGCACGGTCAGCTGGCTGAAGCTGGCCGCAGCATACTGGTGCCAACCCCCGCATCCTCTTTTGCCCAAGCACAGCAGGTGTGACTCAGAGGAGGCATGGCAATTGCAAAAGCTATCGCATGTCTTTAGGAAACAATGAGGGTCACAGTTCATCAAATGTCTTCGACAATGTTATTGATTCATATGTTGAAAGGTTGTGATGGGTTACAGAATGCAAGTGCAGTGAAGTGAAAATGTTGGGTTGGCATCGCTGAAACATTTGGTGAAATAGAGAGCAAAACTTCATTTTGCACCTTAGCAATTGGTAGGCCTCAAACAGCTAGAAATTCATGAACAGCAACACTTTCTCCCACCAATCAGCCTATTTGTCTTTTCTCCATCAGTTCAAAAGAATGCACAAAACAACATAATATTGTTGCTGCTCATTTCAACATTTTAGTTTTTTACATGTTGCCAGGATAGAAAAACAATGATTATTTACCATTGTCATTAGTTGGGAATTGAAGGAGTTAATCACTGCTACACCTTTTTGTGATTGTGTCGGCATTTGTTGGTTGCATTGTGTGTCCTTTTAACTCTGAGGTTTTAACTGTATGGACTGTCCTTTTAACTGAGGTTGCATTGTGTGTATTCAGTGTTTTAGGTATGCTATCAAAATGTTTTCTTTATAAATGCAGAAAGAAAGCAAATTTGTCCATGTGCTCACTGTTGAAGTCTTATGGGTTTTTTTTCCTTTTACTTTTTTCCTTTTTATTTTTGTATACAGAGTCAAGGCTTGTGGAAGAGCTGGAACACAGAATGGATCAGGATACAAGATAACAAAGGGAACAGCAGGAGAAGGGGAAACGCCAACAGCAGGGCAGAGGTAGAAAATAGTTGGAGACAGACAAACAAGGGTTGCTGGTAATGAGGAGTATGGACGAACGCAAAGGGTGGTCAAGATAGATGCACAAGCAAAAAAATTTTTAGGAGTGGAAGATGGTTTAACGAATGTAGAAAAGAAAATGGTTTTGGATGGAGGATTATTTGAGATGGTGGTTCACAGCTGTCTTGATGACCTGGAGGGAAGAACGAGATTGAAGAGAGTGTGGAAGTTGGTCCCATGGGTGGGAAAAAACAGGAACAAACAAGTAGAGCTACATTCAAAGTGTACACTGCCCCATGCCAAATAAATAAAGAAACATATCCTCCAGTGCGCAACATTGACAGGGCGCCCAGCAATGCCGCAGTGCAGCGCATGGAGACGGAATTGGGAGGGAATACAACAACAAACAACAGGCAGTTTAAGGCCATTTTCCCTGCTAGAGTGGGGGTTAACCTTCCGGGCCCCATGACAATCTTCTCCATCTTGCCCTATTTTCTGCATCTCTCCTTGTTAACCACCTTGCCCGCATTTATTCTTCCACTGCCTTTAGCCAAGTCTTTCTCGGTCTTCCCCGTCCTCTACTTCCTTCTACATTCATTTCCATCACTCTTCTCAACCAGTCACTTTCATCCTTCCTCAACACATGACCAAACCATCTCAACCTGTTTCTCTTCACAGCATCCATCACCGGCTCTATTCCCATCATCTTTCACAATTCATCATTTGTCTTCCTCTCTCTCAACGATACTCCACACATCCACCGAACCATTCGCATTTCCACCCTTTCCAGCCTTCGTTGCTGCTCTACGTTCATTACCATGAATTGGGAGGGAATGTTGTGGAATAATTGATTGATTAATTGCATAATTAAAATAAATAATAATCAAATTGATGTATGTGGGAAAATTACATGCCCAGACCAGGAATCGAACCCAGGTCCTCTAGAAATCCGTACCAGTGCTCTGCCATCTCAGCTATCTGGGCGACTCTGACTGAGCATGCAATTTTCCCACACATATGATTGCCACTCTCTTTCCGTCAATGCTTCCGGGGCACTCGCTGCCAACCATGGGAGTGCCAACTGCCTGAACACGAGAGGGTCCGGGCATTTAATTTTCCCACATATATCAATTTAATTATTTAATCCTGTTCATTAATCAAATTAAATAATAATCGTAATCTTATTCGTAAATAATAATCGTAAATCGTAAATAATAATCTTAATAATCGTAAATAAATAATCTTAATCAATTGGCTAATAGCATACCTAAACCACTACCGTTTCATCCAAATCTGCAACGTTTTGAAAATGAATTAAGCAGTTAATCGTATAATTAGATAGTTAATCGATGAATTGATTAATCAGTAAATCAAAAATACCCTTTACAGCCAAACCACTTGGTCATTGTCGTGTCCAAATATCAGCTTCCTAGCTCAATGAATGGCTGAGATATCGCCCAGACAAACAAACAAGAAAACAAACAAGTACAGACACATTCAAAGTACGCCTCCCCCATGCCAACTATATCAATAATATAGCCTCCAGTGCGCGACATTGCAGGGGCACCCTCGGCGCCCGGCAATGCTGCAGTGCAGCACATGGAGACGGAATTAGGAGGGAGCGGTGTACAATAATTAATTGATTACTTGCATAATTAAAATAAATAAATACTAGTTGTAAAATAGTTAATTTCTTAATCAATTGGCTAATAGCTTCACAAAACCACCTGTGTTTCACCCGAAGCTGTAACTTTTTGAAATTTAATTAATTTATCAAAAACTGAGTACTCCCTTTCGGCGCGCCTCATCGCCGGGTCTCCTTCGGTGCCTGACGATGACATCATGCAGCACCTGCAGATGGAATAGGAAAGGAGTGGTGTACAATGATTCGAGATGAGCCATGATTCTGGATTTTGGGAGTTTTAGATACTTGTTGAGGGCAAAGCACGCAGAGGATGCAAGACCAAAAAGAAGGCGGAAAAGACAGAGAAGTGATGCGCTCAGCTTCATCGTGGGAGATTCAAATGATCTTGAAGACTCTGGTTTCCATGGTGTCAAGCTGAGCAAGGTTTTGAGGCAAGAACGCCTGCCCAGAAGGGAGAGCAGTATTCCATCAAGCTGTGGATGAAGGCCTTGCGGATGGATAGGAGTTCAGGTGTGCCAAAGAAGAATCTTGCACGACGGAGGATGCCAATTCGGCAACTGGCTTTGGAGGCCATAAAATTTGAAATGAGGTTTGCCCAAGAAAGATTACGACTGAGAGTGAGACCCAAGAGTCTGTGTGACAACTTCTTTGAGGGGTTGTTGAGAAAGTAGATGTGAGGGTTTGCCATATATATGGTCCTTTTGGTGAGAGTGTGTGTGGGATTTCTCAGGGTTAATAGACATATTTTGAGTGTTTGATCATCTTGTGATTTTCTCAAGGTCTGAAGAGTAGGATGAGGCTGCTGCCTGTCTGGCTGAAGGATGAAGTACCATATATACCGGTGTATAGTACGCACCCCCAACTTCCACCCTCAAAAAAAAAATCATTCATTTTCAGATTACAGTAGCGTGAATCTATGCATTTGTACACAAACTTTAAGTAGCACAAAATGAACATTTAGAAAAGAAAAAAATATATATATTTAGCTATATGTAGTCAGTATTCTGTTACACACCCGTCAGTGTCCAGATGTGCATGCAATCGCCGGAGCTTCTTTGCTTCATAGAAGAAAGGAGAGAGTACAGAGATTATTAAAACATTCTTTATTGTGGAGTTGTGGCCCTGCAAAGGGCCGTTTGGGTGTGTGATGGGCCTCTCAGCTAAAGCAAAGGAAATCCTCTTCGTCGCTCTCCTCTTCGATGACGGCATACAAGTCCTCGTCTGGGTAGTACAGGTCACCATAACTCTCGTTGTCACTGTCGCCGCCACTGGAAGCTCCCTCCTGCCAGATTATATCATCTTCGGTACCGTCCATGCTGTTAGAAATACAGCACTTGAGAAAGGCCCGCTTTATGATCGCTGGCGGCATCTCCTCCCACACCTTTACAATCCAGCCACAGATCGTCAGGAGGTCCACCTTCCTCATTCGCCCGCTCTTTGTGTAACTCTTGTCCCCCTCCAACATCCAATTCGCCCAGCATCGCCGCATACTTTCTTTTAAGGGCTTATTAATGGCCACGTCGAGGGGTTGTAGTAGGGAAGTCATCCCGCCTGGGATGATGATGAGGTCCGTGTTGGAACGCCGGAGTAGCTCTTTGGTTTCTTCTGTCTTGTGACAGCGAAACGCATCCAGGACGAGCATACTCCGTCGTCGAGAAAGGCCGCCATCCCGCCTACCCCACACCACTCGTAGCCAGTCCTGGACCACTGGAAATGTTATCTTGGGTAGAGTTTTCCGCTTGAAGACGACATACGGTGGAAGCTTGCCCCCGTCAGCGGTGCAAGCGAGCATAACGGTGAAACCGTCTTTTTCGTGGCCGGTGGTCTTGACTGTGACGGTCCGCTCCCCCTTCACTCCGATGCTGGTCTCTTTTGGAATGTCGAAGGTTCGAGGGGTCTGGTCGGCGTTTCCGATCCTGTTGAGCAGGTAGTTGTGCTCCCGGCGAAGCTTGATTATGAACGCCTGGAAGCATGTCGTTTTGTCGGCCGTATCGTCGGGAAGATGCTGTGCGATGTGCGTGCGGTGTCGTACCAACAGATTATGGCGTTCCATAAATCTGTAGGCCCACGATGTGCTGGCCATGAAGTCTTCGATGTCTCCGTCCAAAGCGAAGCTCCTTGCCTTCAGCCTGAGAGCAAGTGTAGAGTTGGCATGACCCTCTGCCCTCTTCTCCCGAACTCCGTCGATGACACGCTCCTCCACCTGAGGCCACTTCACCGATTTTCCCCTGTTCGCCTTCTTCTTCCTCGGCATATCCTCTATGGAAGCCTTTGTTATTCGCCAGCGCCGGATGACAGACTCATTCACACCATGCTTCCTCCCAGCTTCTCGGTTCCCAAACTCTTCTGCAGACTGGCAGATGGAGAGTTTGAACGCTGAAGTGTACGACCGCCTTGAGATCTTGATCTTCTCTTCTCTGGAACCGGATAGAACGTATGAAGACGTTTCAGTCTGACGTTTACGGTAATCTGCCCTATAATTTCGGATTGCTACGCAATTGCAGTCGTAAAATAAAAGACCTTCAAAATAAAAGACCGATGTGGCTTTGCAGAGCGAGAAAAGCCATTCTATTCACATTCCGGAATCGGTGTTGCTTTGAGCGGCAAATCCATAGAAAGCACGTAATGGTACAAAACCCGCTTGCCATCCGGGGCGAACGAGCAGCAATCGCGGCCCTGCATGTCGGCGCAATTGTGCATGACGCAACGGGGAAAACGTGCAACCGAGATCGGTTTTCGTAAAATACTTTTTTTCATAAATGTATTGGAAAATTGACTTGTTTTGAAGCCGAGTTTTTTTCTATCCCCATGTATAGTACGCCCCCCCCAACTTTTGACTTTTTTCCGATAAAAAAAAGTGTGTCTTATACACAGGTATATACGGTATGTCACGGCAGAAGTTGCAATTGTCAGCAAATAGATTAAGGGGATTTTCCAGAGAGTCAGAGAGATCGTTAATGAGGATCCGGAATAGGAATTGGCCAGAATATTGCCTTGGGGCACTCTAGCCTTGACAGAGAGAGGAGATGAAACAATTCTGTTGAGAACCGCACATTGGCTATGAGAGTAGAGGAAGTCAGTGAGCCATGTGTGGAGTTGTCCTTGAATGCCATAGGCAGAGAGTTTGGAGAGCAAATTGGGATGCCGGACTGTATCAGGAGCACAAATTGTGTCCAAAGAAGCGGCCCTGATCTCACGTCTGGCATTGAGAGCTTTCATCCATTCTTGGGTGAGTAGAAACAGCATTTGAGTAGAAATATTGTCATGTAACAGCTTTATTTCAATTAAACAAGACCGAAGATCTCACAGCAGCATAGCCGGGCTTGTTTGATACTTTAGTTGAAGAGGATAGTGACCTTGGTGGGGATACCATTAGCAAATAATGTAAGTATTAAATCATTTTGAAGTACTATGTCTCTACGCTGTCTGTCACCATGGAAGTGAAGAGATTGCATTGAGACACTGGTTTATTAGTCCCCTACCGGTGTACACCGGAGGGGACTATAGGTTTGCATGCCGTCCCTCCGTCCGTCAGTCCGTCAGTCCGTCACGCAAAGAACAGTTTTCCGGACTTTTTTTCTAAACGCTTAATGCTAATGATTTCAAACTTGGCACATCATTTCCTCATGATAAGTTACAGATCAAGTTCGAAATTCACGACGTTTCGATCATTTTTGACAAAGTTATGGCACTGAACTTTGGGAATTCTGATAATTCTGATGATCCTTACCTCAGTGCCATTTTAACTTTTAATTTCCTTTAAAAACCAATTTCTCTGCAATAATTGGACCGATTGAGATCACATTTTCACCGTAGGAGGGACTCGGTCTGTAGAATATTTTAATGGTAATTATGACGTCACAGGTCACGTGGTTCGGCCGCCTTATTGTTTTTCGTGAAAACACGAAAACCCCTTTTTCTCTGCAACGGCTGAACAGATCGAGGCCAAACTTTGCAGGCAGAATCAAATCGCATACCTATGACGAACAAAAAAGTCAGCGAGCATGACGTCATGCGTCACATGGTTTCAGAGTTATGACGTTTTTAAGCATGAACCTTTAAAACTGAGCTCCTCACTCATTTTTGATCCAATCGAGGGGAAACTTCACAAATCTGTTCAGCATGTCAGTGTACTAAAATGTCATTTTGGAATTTGCGATAGGGCACGTGGTTTGGCAGATATCATTAATGAAACGAAAATTTTTTTTTTTTTTAAATGGATATCTCTTGAATCGCCAGTACCTCAGACCGTGAGTTGGTAATAATTTATATAATTCACACAGTGCAATACGTGCAGGCTGCTGCACGGAGCGACCTTACGGGCTTATCAACGAGGCGAGGCGTGACACACATGTGTCTCAGCATACCTCAGATCAAGTTTGAAAACCAGCATCAACCGTGCATAAATTTGCATATTCGATCATTTTTGACAAAGTTATGGCACTTTGTTTATTCTAGAGTTCTCCTCCCTCAAGCCGCAACGCCCCCCCCCCTCAGCCTCGTCTCGCGAACGTCAAAAGCGCGACAGCGCGCTCTTTCAGGAGGGGCGGAGCCAAGCCGAGCAACATATATATACACATCGATCATTGATCTTGAAAAACAACGTATTTTCTCGTGCTTCTGCTGACCTGTCTGTGAGGTGTATAAATCGAAGTCCCGAGTGCGAATCACAGGTGAGCCCGTCCTGAGGTAATTAGTGATTGGGAACGATTCAGAACCTGTAGGTAAATAACCCTTGGTAATTTCCCCAACAGTTTTCCGGACTATAATTTGCAGTGCGGTAAGTCAAAGCTGTTAATATTGCTTGTGTACAATATGCTGTAATCGTGGACTGTTCTTTAAAATGCTTTCCTAGAATAAGCATCAAGTCAAAAACGTTTTCACTGAATTTTGTTTCCATTGACACAATTCTTCATATCAGGCAAGAATACATTGAATTCACATAGTTTACCAATAAATCAACAATACATCTAGGGAGGTGATAATCTGCGTGAATACTTCTTTAAATATGTATTTGATACTCTGCCCTCTTAGCAGTATACGCAGTACGCGTCAGAAGTAACCTAGCTTCCACGGTCCGCGGATAACCTGGTCAGGATAACCCGGTCAGGATAACCCGGTCTCTCATCCGCGCCCACATTCAACCGTGCATAAATTTGCATATTTAATGAGGTTCGTCTGTCACACTTTGGTTTCATGCGATAACTCCACCAAACATTGGCTGATTTCAACAAAATTTTG
Source organism: Myxine glutinosa (assembly GCF_964187855.1). Classification (NCBI taxonomy): domain Eukaryota; kingdom Metazoa; phylum Chordata; class Myxini; order Myxiniformes; family Myxinidae; genus Myxine; species Myxine glutinosa. The sequence continues at coordinate 220,973,360 of NC_136262.1, read as the reverse complement.
TACACACATGTGTCTCAGCATAACTCAGATCAAGTTTGAAAACCAGCATCAACCGTGCATAAATTTGCATATTTAATTAGATCTGTGTGTTCGTCTGTCACAGTTTGGTTTCCGTACGATAACTGCACCAAACATTGGCTGATTTCAACAAAATTTTGTACACACATGTGCCTCAGCATAACGCAGATCAAGTTTGAAAACCAGCATCAACCGTGCATAAATTTGCATATTCGATCATTTTTGACAAAGTTATGGCACTTTGAACTTTGGTAGGGGACATGTATTGCAGAGCAATACTCAGAATGCTTGTTCAATATGTTTCAAATCAACAATGAACCAATCATACACCGCTTCAATTCTAGTAAATTTGCAGTCATGACAAAGGAATTGCAATGTTACGATTATATTTACGATACGATTAAAAATAATGTTATTATTATTATTATTATTATTATTACGAAGACGATATTACTGTATTAACAAACTGAGGCTAATTCCTTAGTCCCATGATAATTAGTACAGTACAGCGCTTCTCATCAAGTCATCCATGAATCATACACTGCTTCAATCCAGTAACTTTGCAGTCACGACAAAGGGATTGCAGTGTTATGATTATATTGTACACCGCTCCTTTCCTATGCCATCTCCAGACGCCGCATGACATCAGCGGGCACCGAAGAGGGCCCGGCAATGATGTGTGCTGAAAGGGAGTACTCATTTTTCACTCCGGTTTCTTTCTTGTTTTCTTGTTTGTTTGTCCGGGCGATATCTCAGCCATCCTTTGAGCTGGGAAGCTGAAATTTCGGCACAATAGTGAGCAAGTGCTTTGGCAAAAACTTTATTTTTTGTTTTTTGGTTAATCGATTAATTGATTAATTACTTAATTATTAATGATTAATTAAGTACTTATTTAGCTTAGCTTAGCCTGGTGTTGGCTTAGTGGTTAGGGTGCCGGCTTGGGATCCTAGGATCCTGGGTTCGAATCCTGGTCGATCGCTGAATTAACGCCAGGGGGGTTGACTCAGCCTGTCATCCTTCCGAGGTCGGCAAATTGAGTACCAGCATGCTGGGATGAATGATCACGGTGTGTACCCCGATTCAGAATAGGTACACCGTATCCCTGCGCATCGTAAGAGGCGACCAAGGGTTGGCGGCAGGAAGGGCATCCGGCCATAAAAACATTGCCTCAAACAGGGAACCATGATTGTCATGGGGCCCGCAAGGCTAACCCCCGCTCTAGCGGGGAAAAATGGCCTTTAAAACGATCATTCATTCATTCATTCAATTAAGTACTTATTTATTTCCTTTCTCATCTGGGCAATATCTCAGGCACCTTTTGACCTAGGAAGCTAATATTTGGACATGATCGTGACCAAGTGATGTGGCTATAAAGGATATTTTGGATTTATTGATTAGTCAATTAATCAATTATTATTTATTTTTTGATTAATTAATTATTTAATTATTTTTCAAAAAGTTAGATTCGGATTAAACACTTTTGGTTGAGGTATGCTATTAGCCAATTGATTAAGAAATAATTTTTAGATTACTATTTATTGATTTGAATTATGCAATTAATCAATCAATTATTGCACACCTCTCCCTTAGTCGAGGGACGAAGGGAGATATGAGGCTAAGTTCGTGCAAATCAGTCTAAAAGCACCAAATTTGGCCCAGATGTAGCTCAGGGCATGCTCTAATGATTTAGCGAGAGCACCCGAGCCGGCGACACCCGGGGTCACCATGGCGGCCAAATCCAATATGGCCACCGCCCGATCAAGGTTTCGGCTATAACTTTTGATCCATATGAGCTACAAATACAAACGTGGTGTCTATTTTATGTTTTTTGACCATTACAAACACGTCGGAATGCTTATCTTTACGATTGGGTGTGTCTGGACCCCTAATTTGCATATTTCCAAGATGGCGAATACCCGAAATGAGTTTTACCATAACTTGTGACTCTTTTGGCAAACATGGTGTCTATTTTATGCTTTTTGAGCATTACAAACGCATTGGAGTACTCAGATTGATATGATTGAATCTATCTAGAGCACTCTAATTTGCATATTACCAATATGGCCACTATCCCGAAAAATAAATTTAACGTACATTTTCACCCAGATTGAGTGTAGAGTTGTAGGAACGAGTTAAGATTAAACTGGTGAAAACAATCAACCTATGTATCTTACATATGTCATTTTTATTGAAACAATTCTACAAATAGAAGAGTAGAACCCATTCCTATTGATACAGTTAACAACCAGTACGTGCATCAATATATGTACAAGTGAGTAGTAATTATGTCCATTGGGAGGGTGGGGTGGGGGGGGGGGGGGGGGGGGAGGATATAAGTTCTCAAGTATATGTTCTCAGTCCTTTTGATTTACCAGGGCGACTGTTTTTGGATAGTATAGTCAGGTTCACTATGTCAATAAATTATATTTCGTTCAAAATCATGGTAGATTAGCAAACCTATACATTTTTGGAAAGGTTATAGCATAAAAAACCACCTTTAGAGGCCATTTTTTCCCCGCAAAGCGGGGGTTGGCCTTTTTCGGGAACCGTGGTTGTTGTTGTTTTTCGGTCCCCTATTTGAAGCAATGTTTTACGGCCGGATGCCCTTCCTGACGCCAACCCTTTTTGCCGCCTTTAACGACAAACAGGGAATTACCAGTGAACTGGTACTCAATTAGCTGACCTCGGCAGGATGACAGGCTGAGTCAACCCCCCTGGCGTTAATTCAGCGATCGACCGGGATTCGAACCCAGGATCCTTGGATCCTAAGCCGGCACCCTAGCCGCTAGCCCAACACCAGGGATAATCTATCTATAATTCCAGTAATCTCTGTGTGTTTGTATGTGTGTATGTGTGTGTGTATGTTTGTCTGTGACCGCTGTTTCTCGACAACTACCGGTCCGATATACTTGAAACTTGCCAGGTATATTGCTGGGGACCCGAGGATGTGCCTTTTCAAGGTTTGAAATTAATCGGACAAGTAGTTACCGAGCTATGGCGATTTAGCCGTTCGCCGTTCGCTTTGGCGTTGCGAATGGACCAAACCATTGCATGTAAATAGAGGGGGGGGGGGTTCTGTGGTCGTTGCGAATGGACCAAACCATTCATGTAAATAGAGGGGGGGGGGGGGTTCTGTGGTCGTTACTGCCACGTGGTTTCAAAGTTTTTTTTTGTTGTTGTTGTTTGCACGCATGTTTTTTTGCACCCACGTACGGGCACGCCCTAGGATGTTTACACACACACACCCCTACACAAATTTTTTTTTTTTTTTTTTTTTGGCAAGGAACGGGCACCCACGTACGGGCACGTCCTAGCTTATATATAGTACGGGCATGCCCTAGTAATGATAAATGCCAAAACGTTGATGTAGCCATATTTTGCTTATCTTTTTCTTCTTTATTTCCAGGTGTGTCGCTGTATTGCTGCAAACCTGTCCATGAAGTGAAGCTCTCTCTGAGCATTTCAACCTGCCTTCTGCAATGTCGGAACGAAAATCTGAAGAAATAAGGATTTGCATCATTTGCAAAGAGGGAGACTCTGTGAATAACAAACTTGTTAATAAACATGATATATCACTCGTGCGAGATCTAAAAGAAAGGGTTGTAGAGCGGGCTAGTCTAGGTGATGTGAACCTCAAATCGCTGGCAGATCATTTAAGTAGCTTGTCGGAGTCAGATTTACGTAATGTCTCTTATCACAGCAAGTGTCGCAAACCTCTTGCAAATAAGGCCAACTTGGAGATGTGTAGAAAACGCGCTCGTTCCCAAAGACCAACGTCTTCTCATGCATCCTCTACCTCTGATGTAGTGCCAATGGCTCCAAAACGTGGACGGCCACCCAAGACAGAGAAATCTGACGCAGCAATTAGGCCTCTAAGACAGAAAGGTTGTAAGGTGCTTCCGAAGGAAAAGAAATGTATGTTCTCCACATGTTCATTTTGTCCAAAATCATCACAAGGGCTGCATAGAATAGTATCGGATTCTATTGGTCAACGACTTCTTGCAATCAAAGAGGCTACCGAGGATGACTTAGTCAGATCGAGTCTAGCTGAACTGTCGGACTCTGGAGATGCATCAGCATTAGAAAAGTACTACCATCGAGACTGTATCAGGGCTGCAGACAGACATGGCAAGGAACGGGGAGATAGCAATGCATATAGACATGTGAGAAATGTGTGTGATGCTGAGTTTGTTGTGTATGTGAGAGACTCCCTAAGTATAGATGACTGTGTCCTTAGCATGAATCAGTTAAACAACTTTTACATCAACCTGTTGAAGGAGAAGAAAATTCATGAGGAGAGAAGTGACAATCACAAGAAGCACCTGAAGGAATTGATTGAACAGCATGTGCCAGAGGTTGAATTTGTTGAGCCTCCCAATCCTACTCACAGCCACAGAGTTATGAGGAAGAAGTCAGTGGGGCAAGCCGTTGAGTTTGCAACTGCAGACACAGATGCATGGGTTCTCATTGTTCTATCTCGTGCCCTGAGGAAGGAGGTTCTCCACGCAAGAGACTGGAAATTCACAGGCGACTTCAATAACTTTGAAATCCTCCTATGCTAGAGTTTTTAATAATGCATATCATGTATGGCTCTGAAGCTAAAATAATCTCACGACAGCGTGAAGCAGAAGTGAAGAAGAATGTGTATGTTGTGTGCCAGCTGATAGTGCAGAGCTCAAGAAGTCAGACAAGTCAAGTTGAAGACTTCTCATGGGTTCAAAAAAACAGTGGAAACCCCGCTCTCAATTGGCCTTCCCCTGGCAATTCATGAGCATCACGACTGTTCCTCTGCGGGAGCTCTTGTCCTCCCCCAAGACCAAAGGTCAGCTTGCAAGGATTCTTGCCCAGGGACTTCTACGGGAGTTTGAGGAACAGGATCTGCGACTTATCGTCTCATATGACACCAATATCAAAATCAATGCACCCCACAGGCTTGAAGAGGACTTCTTTACCATGGGCACGAGGAGGCTGACTCACAGATCCCCCTTCATGTTCTTCACTGCATCAAGGATTGTGAATTCAGACATATTGTTGTTGCATCTCCGGACACTGATGTGTTGGTCCTCCTCATTGACCTCACAGCGCATGGACGTTTGGGAACTTTGACCACATTGGAATTTCACACAGGAAATGGCAACAAGTTCAGAAAGATCGATGTGGTGGAGAGAGTGAGGAGCATCAGCCGTAAGAAATGTCAAGGTCTCATTGGGATACACAACTTCACTGGCGCTGACTGGGGTGGTAAGTTCGTGGGTGTGACAAAGAAGAGGTGGATCACAGAGTATGTACTTCAAATTGGGTCCCAATGATCCCATCATTGATGCCTTCCAGAGATTGGGAGATGGCCCTCTCTCATCGACGGAACTAATAGACGGAAAACTCCCCGAGGAGATGCAGCCTCTCGAACACTTTGTGTACCGCGTCTACTCTGCCAATGGCCCACAAACACTCCCCCAACTTCGCTGGGAGCTCTTCAGATCGAAAAACATGGAGTCTGAGATGCTGCCCCCCACCCGAGCTACATTGCTGCCTCATATTCAACGGACAAACTTTGTATGCATGGTGAACAGAGCCTATGTCACTACACATCCCCAACTTCCTAGTTTGGAAGACTGCGGTTGGGTCATCAAAGATGGTGCAATCTTCCCTCTACGGTGTCCTGAACTACCTGCTTATAAGCATTATAGCATAAGGAAACAGCATAAGCATAAGCATTATAGCATAAGCATTATAGCATTATAGCATTATAGCATATAGCATAAGCATTATAGCATAAGGAAAGGTTATAGCATAAGGAAACTAAAAATCAATGTTTACATTTGGAGAGATACCTGTATGGCGGCCATTTTGGATTTTCAAAATGCCCACTGTAAAATACATATTTTGTTCTATTTCTGCCTCTAATTACCCTAAAAACTTTTTAAAATATACTAAACCTATATTTTCAGGGACAAGGAATCCAATGAAAGTATCAAATTAGTGCTATGGGGAATGGTAAGACACGAATCAAAGGTTTTGAATTGCAAAATACTGTCTTTATATTCGCGATAAGTTGCATAATCAAATACATGTTATCATTTTGTACAGGCAGTTAATAACATCAAAATGTGTCACAATAATTCATATCACCAAACATACACAGGCAGTCAGCAAAATCATATATACACATGCAGTCAGTATAACTTCACATCTACACAGGCAGTCAATGACAAAATATACACAGGCAGTCAATGGCATCAAACATACACGATTACAGAATATGCCATTTAGAGTTCGTCATCACTGTCCTGTGTGTCGTATCCGACAATATAGTCCGCATCGTTTTCACAGTCCGTTCCACACAAGCAAAGGTCGGTCAAATTGATTGGCAAATCGAATTGGTCGAATGGTCGATCGAATCGAATTCGATGAATCGAATCGAATCGAATCGATCGAATTGGTCGAATGGTCGATCGAAGCGATTGGTCGAATGGTCGAATTGGTCAAATGGAATTGGTCGATTGGTCGAATTGGTCGGAATTGGCACATGTAAACATTGATTTTCAGATTTTCCATGTAATAACGTTTCCAAAAATGTATAGGTTTGCTAATCTACCATGATTTTGAACGAAAAAACATAGTGAACCTGACTAGTAGCTGTTGAGGTGACGAGTTGATTTTTGTTTTATCCTAATCACACAACCAGATTACTCAAATATCATCGTCTCGACCATCATTGTTGGTACAGGCCCCCTCGCATCCACATATCGAGGTGCAACGGACTCCAGCTTTACAGCATTTGCAGCGCCCACTACATGACTTTTTGCAGCCACAGCGAAGAGGATGGCGCAGGCTTTACTGGCATCTGCAAGATGGGTCCAGTAAGGTTCCCAAGTCTTGGTCGTGGAGTCCCAGTGCCAGCCCCACGTACTGAACTCTGGGATATTTTGCTGGACGGAGGTTGCCTGATTCCAGTAGAAGCTGGCCTGCAGCAGTGCCCTTTTGACATGCTGAATCAGTGCAGCATGGGTGGGAGGCAGGTTCTCGAGGGACTTGGTACCGTTTGAGAAAAGCCGATGTCTGGCTTCATCTACTCGGCTGGAGCCACAGCTCTTGCTGTACATGATGACGACCATACGCTCCAGTCTTTGGACATGGACATCTGAGTTGATCTGTTCAGGCTCCAAGGTGAGGGTGACCAGGGTTTCTGTGCAACCATGTCTCGCACGTGGATGGGTAACCAGCGGGCGTAGTTTGTGTGATCCATCACGTGAAACCAAGCACACAGCTCATCACAAACTTGAACATACAGCTTGAAGTGTCCTTCTCGAAGCGACCGAATCAATCGACAAAGTAGTAGCTCTAGATCCATGATGGTGGACCAGTACTTGAACTGTGGATACTCGTCTTGAGACCGTTGGTCCCACAACTCGAATGTTTCAGGTGGGTCAAGAACATCCGCACAATAGGCAGAGTATGCATTCTGCTTGAGAATATGAAGGGACATGAGTCACCTGATGGGCAAAACGTGTGCGTTTGATATGGTGCTCATTGAGGGCAGACTGAGCTCATCCTGTAGTCAAGACCTGTGCCTGGGAAAGGACGGTGGTCCAACCTGAATCACGGAGCAGCTTTCCCGCCATAAGGTGAGCTTTGTCTTCGATGTGCAATGCTCCCATCATCAGGACCAACTTATCTTCGCCAAGTGTCGCCGGATATTGCCATTGGAGCTGCTTGGCTATAGCATACAATGTTTGATCAGTGCCAAAGACAGCAATCTGGCCAGGATTCAGGAATGATGTGCCTTTCTGTGCTAGCTCCATTGCATGCTTCATCATGGATGCAGATGCTGCTTTATCTGGGAATAATGGGTACACTCCTATCTCTGCACGAGGTTTCACTGTGTCATCATTCATAAGCCACGAGTTATACCCTGACCATTTAATAGCATCATCTTCACCTAGTGTCTCCTGATCGAGAACTCTTTTGCCATGCACCAACCAACTCTCATCTTTCACTTTGGCTCCACGCACAAGATCATGCGATGGTCGGACAGGACCAGTGCCACTTCTGGGTGCCAATATATCTCCTTCATTGAGTTCTCCTCCTCCATTGAGAACTCCTTCTCCTATCAATTGAAATGATACGAATGCATTTATTATGAGCAAAGGGAGAGCAATGCCGTCTTCATTGTGTCTTTAATGACTATTATGAAAATCTGACTTCTCAAAAAAGTGGTTCTGATGACTTACGTGAGGCAGGAAAGAGTAGTTGTATACATTGTCATTGTCCATCTTCATGACTTGTACACTAGCACTACTGTAAACAGCTGGATTTAACGGGTTTCTAATGCTCAAAAAGCATAAAATAGACACCAAGTTTGCCAAAAGAGTCACAAGTTATGGTAAAACTCATTTTCGGGTAGTCGCCATCTTGGAAATGTGCAAATTATGGGTCCAGACACACCCAATCGTAAAGATAAGCATTCCAACGTGTTTCTAATGGTCAAAAAACATAAAATAGACACCACGTTTGTATTTGTAGCTCATCTGGATCAAAAGTTATAGCCGAAACCTTGATCGGGCGGCGGCCATATTGAATTTGGTCGCCATGGTGACCCCGGGGGTCGCCGGCTCGGGCGCTCTCGCTAAATCATTAGAGCATGTCCTGAGCTACATCTGGGCCAAATTTGGTGCTTTTAGACTGATTTGCACGAAAATATCCTTAAGGCCCTCGACTACCTCCCAATACCGTCTCGAAGTGCTGCATGGCGGTATCGACACCCCGGCAATGCCGCGCTGGAGGATGTTATTTATTTGGCATGGGGGCGGTGTACTTTGAATGCATCTTTACTTTTTTACTCTATTGTTATTATTAACGTTATTATTATTACGAAAATGATACTACTGTGTTAAGAAGCCTCGGCTAATTTGCCCCAAAGCGGCCTGAAGGTGAGGCATGAAGGCATGTAGCATAAGACCTATGTGTACTGTCATTAGAAGACCCGTAACACCTACGCTTTCGATATTGATGGTCATTTTAACAATCGGTTTGTTTGTGTTTTTTCAAACGGTTTTGGTTTTGTTTGTTTGTGTGTTTTGTTTTCGGTTGGAGACGGTTTTGTTTGTGTTTTTTTTTTTTTGTGTGTTTGTGTTTTGTTTGTGTTTAGTTTGTTCATTCTCACTGAATGAAAAACGTAATGGTAGAGCATGGTGATTGTGATATATAGTTTGACAGGTTTGATGATATGTTCCGCCTGAACGGCATATAAATCAAAACGGCGGTGTGTGGAGTCAGCCATCTTAAGCTGTAATGACATCACAGACATAATCACATCACATCACCCCTGTCATGTGACCAGGTTCTCAGCTCTGATTGGTGTACGTTTGTTTGGGACGCATATACATACATACATACATACATACATACATACATACATACATACATACATACATACATACATACTGTACATACATCCATACATACAGACATACATACAGACAGACAAACACTGTTCTAGACAGATTTGCCCTACGGGCTACGCCGTAAAAATTCTAGTATCGGGGTCCGGATCTTCATTAAAGTCTAATCAATTCGTCCATGTCACACACCAAACCTGTCCACAAATTTTCGTCAGAATCCATCCATAACGTTTTGAGATATCCTGCTCAGACAGACAGAGAGCACTAAAAACATGACCTCCATCCACCTTTGGTAGTGGAGGTAAGAACAGTAGAAAAAGTTGGGGGTGTGCACATAAATGGCAGGGTAGTAGGCCAAAATATAAAGAGACCTGGAGCAATAAAGGACTCGGGGAAGAATTTGTGTAATGGGAGGAGGACACTGACACTGGGGGTGAACAGGATGGATACACCTGCTGAACTCTCAATCACAGAAGTGGAAGGGCAAACTTGAGATGAATCAAAAAAGGAATGAAAACAAAAATCATGACGAGGAGGGTGAGGGAGCAGGGGGAAACCCAGAAAGAGGTGCGCTTTGAGATGGTTAATGAGGGTAAAATAGATAATCGGTATGGATGGGGGATGGTGTTGAACAGTTGTCTGGAAGCCTTGGAGGGAAGAATGAGGTTTTTTGGGGGGGGTTTTGTATACAAGTCGAGGCTCGTGTAAGAGCTAAGATGGGATGAGAATCTGATTTGATTGAGTGATTGATTGATTCATCCTGAAGCAAAGTTGACAGGCCTGTGCTGCATCTTCGAGCATATTCCATGCTTTCCAAAGTATTTAGGTAATAGACACATTAAATATCTCACTGTATCTTTTGAAAAGAATAGTCCATTGTGTACCTGTACCCTGGCTGAATTGCTTGTGCCATTAATTCTGTAATCACCACCACCTGCAGTGGGTGAGCATGCTGGGGAGTGGATATGGCACAGGCTTTTGATGGACCTAAATCACCTTTAACTTTGTCTTCCAGAAAATATTGTCACGTAAGAGCATAAACCCCGCTTAGAATGGATGTGTAAAGACATGAAATGAGAAGGCCATTAGTAGATAATGGAAAAAAAAAAACAGTATTTTGGATTTCAATCTTGGGGAATCATTATGATGTAAGTGCTCAGATGGAACTGCCAAACTGGCCAGCTCAAATTTGTGAATTGTCGTCCTTTTAGAAATGCATTATCTCATCAGACTGTTATGAACTGGGTTGGCAATTATTTTAGCACTCTAAAAATGTTCCTCCAGTCAAGCTAACCCACGATTACTGTGATTGCAAAATTGCGGCTTTTACCTTCACAGATTGTTTGTGGTCAGAACTGCACCTTCGTTGTGCAGACAAATGGATCTGTACTGGCGTGTGGGGAGGGCAGCTATGGTCGTCTTGGCCAGGGAAATTCAGATGATCTCCATTCACCAACTGTCATCTCTGCTCTTCAAGGTGTGGTGATTCTTTTCTCACCAAAAGTTGAATGCACCCTGTTATATATCAGGTTAAGCTGATATAAAATATAACCCCCCCCCCCTTCCCGTGCCTCCTCCCCCCAAGCCCTCTCCCTCCCACAGATCTCCCGATGTCCCTGCTCTCAAATGTACTTGTGTGCTTCCCTCTCTCTCCCTATCTTGTCTCCCGCTCCCTTTATCTTTTGTTTTATGTGTCAGTTTGTCTTTTTGTTATTAATGTTAGCTCTTACACGAGCCTAGATCTTGTATACAATAAATAAAATAAATAGCACCGCAAAGGGGGCGTAACCCCTCAGCCCATGCATGGTGGAAACCAATTTCAAGATGGCTGCCGTGGCGGCCATATTGAAAATCGCAGCGTGCCCATTTTCGAAAGGAACCTTCCTCTACTCAACCCCAACACACACTGCAAAAATGGATTTAATCGAACAAGCCGTTCTGCTTGAAATTGACGGAAACCAATTTCAAGATGGCTGCCGTGGCGGCCATATTGAAAATCGCAGCCTGCCCATGAACCTTCCTCTAATAAACCCCAACACACACTGCAAACATGGATTTAATCGGACAAGCCGTTCTGCTCGAAATTGACAGAAACAAACATAATAGTAAGGGCATTTTATGAGATATTTCACAAATCTGTTAACTAAATTGTTACCAAAAAATTTCTTCACCAATATGTTTGTAAAGGTGTGTAATAACATGTGTTAAAATGTTGAAGTTCAACTCCCGTGGGAAACCCAGAAAAAAAGCTGTTGAATTCGGGTACCGAAAAATTATTTTCGAGAATTTTTATTTTTTTAAATCGGCCCTTAAGTAACTTATGAGGGGTCAAATAAGGGTTTTTCATGATTCTGAGTTGATTGTTAACATTTATATTTTCACTTTTACATTTACACACAAAGTAGCTTTTATTTCACATACATATATAATACTCAAGAGTTATTTCTCATTCACAATGTCAGAAGTTTCAACAGTCATTGTCTATGTCTTCTTCAGACTCAACAACATCATGACTGCAGTTTCTGCATGTAATGCCATTACAGACTCCACAGGCCGAGATGCACGTGACCCCATTCTTCTTGCAGCTGCATCGCCGGTTGCTGCAATCTCCATGACAATTACAGCTCGTGAACTGCAATAGCTCCTCAGGAGCCGTGGGGTCCAGTGTTGGAACTGGCTCATACCCATGCACACCTATTGTCCATCCATAGTCACTGGGGTTCAGAGACATGCTCTGTAGAAGGATCCAGTCGTACTTCCAGGATAGATCAACTGGATCACATCTAGTAGTCCAGAATCTTCCATGATGTTACCCATTGATCCAAGATAAGACTTCAGCAGGTGAAAACCACCCAACCTTGGAATGACGGGTAGATTTGCCTGCTTTATTATATTCACAGCCTTCAGCCAAATCGGAAGATCAAAGGTCACTATAGCGACCCCAGCGTGCCGTATGCACTCTTTCAGAGTGGTGAAGATGGTGTTGAGGTCATTAGGGTCTCCTTCAATAACTGAGAGTAACTCGATCTGTGTGCTCTGCTTTGCATCATTAGCATGGATTCTCTTCATCCAGCCATTCCAGTTGGAGTGTGGGAACTCAGGATCGTTGCCTTTGATCACCCACCCCGCTGCCCAGAGTGTGTCACCTGGAGTGAGGAGTGGCTGATCATGAGCCAGGGAGGAGGAAAGCTCAGCGAGGGGGAGAAACATGATCGCGTTCGTTCCTATCTGTTTCCTGTTCGTAAATGGAATAATCTTTACTTCAGTTCCTCTAAGGATCTTAGCTTTGTCGAGTGCCTTCAACTTCACCCGGGGGAAAGCTGCTGTTGTCTGTGGATCTGGCAAAGGTGGTGCCGGAGAGGTAACTTCGATCCAACCCATTGAGTGAAAGGGAGTGTTTCCGTGAATAGGGACAATGTTTAAATCTATATTGTCTCCAACAAACTGAGTGACTGCATTGTTTGTTTCCCCAACCTCCATAAAGACCACCTGATCATTACTTGACAATTCACTTTCACTGGCTGGCACTTTGGCTGTCATCACTGATTGATCCTCAAGCGCAGCATCAACCGCAACCTCATCATTGATCTGTTCATCGGTTTCCTCCACAATGGTGTCAAGAGTGCCAGAAGTATCTGGAACATCATCTCCACTCCTACTATTAAGGAAGCAGTATTTGTAGTTTTGTGTCTCCGTGTAAGACTCAGTGTATCCCAGCCGGTGGAACTTGTTGAGCATCCATTTTGACCCAAATCTATGATCAAGTTGTATGGCAAGCCCCATTTGGTGTGGCAATACTCCAGACCGAGGTCGACAGGCCTTAATAAAATTCTGCCCCCAAACGGCAACTCTTTCGTCTGTCTTGACAATCGGTCTCAAGAACATCTGAAGGCTTGCAGGAACAAGTGTCAGCTGACTATCGATGTCAGTCATACTGTGTGTGGTGGGGTATGACTTTGGACCTAAATCAATCAAGGCAATATCATTGGATATGAACTTGAGTGCCGTCTTTATGATCTGAGTCTTCTCATCTCCATGGTCAAGATTAGCATGATGCTCTCGCAGAATATTGTCGGTGCCATCTTTGAGACAGAGTACATCTGCCCTTCTTTCCTGTGTTGTGAAATACAAGGTGTCTTCGTATTTCTCTAGAAGTTTTATCTTTAGCCAATGCTTTGAATAAGAAAGGCTCTTCTCTGGTGACTGATCAAACTCCTGCAGCTTTTCATGGACTTGGTCCATGTTCATTACCCCATGCTCTAATTCTGAGTCTAACCATTCGCAGAATTCAATAAAAACTGCCTCTCGCTCCTCATCAATTCTCCTCTGTCCTCTCTTCCTTTTTCCTTCCTCATCAGTCTTGGACAAACTGTCACCTCTCGCAAACATAAGTTTGCATTGCAAATGGTACAGTGTTTCTTCTGCTACCAAGTCGTTGATCCCTTCCAGGCGTCCAGTGACTTCAGTGCCCCAGTCATCCCCGCGACTCCGTGCTGTCTTCAGCAAGCTTGCCTTCAGTGTATCTGCAGTCAAATTATCTGGCACTCTGTATTTCTTTCTAGCTTGTGCTGGATTATTTTTGTAGAGCTGGGCTGGTTGGTTGCAAAGAATGCATACATCCTTATACAGGAGGTCAACTGACTGTGATCTTCTAGAACTGCAGCCAGTTGATGAACTGAACTCACAAGTAGTGCGTCTTCTCTTCAACTTTGATGACTCTTTCTCTGCCTTTGATGCTTGAGCTGACTTCTTGGTGGTTGCAACAAAGTTGTTGTACAGATCATTTTTACACTTCTGGTGGTACCTCAGTTTTCCTTGTTTTTGAGCCTCCTTCATACGTTCCACAACAGTAACATTTTCGACAGTTTCTGCTTGTTTCAATAAAGTTGAGTATCCCTTTGGAGTTGCCTGTATGAGCCTTTCAGCTGGTGTATCCGAGCGTGCACAGATGAAGCAATTGAGCACAGGTGGAGTAACGTCTTCATCCATATTGCTAGACTCCATGTCCTGCAAAGTAGAAAATGAGATATATTTAGAAATTATTTTTCCACAAAGGAGTGTCTGTGGTGAAATATAAATGTTAACAATCAACTCAGAATCATGAAAAACCCTTATTTGACCCCTCATAAGTTACTTAAGGGCCGATTAAAAAAAATAAAAATTCTCGAAAATAATTTTTCGGTACCCGAATTCAACAGCTTTTTTTCTGGGTTTCCCACGGGAGTTGACCTTCAACATTTTAACACATGTTATTACACACCTTTACAAACATATTGGTGAAGAAATTTTTTGGTAACAATTTAGTTAACAGATTTTCATATGTTTCCCTTACTATAAAATTAAATAAATCCATCAAAACGACTTAACTTCATTGAAGGAATGGGAGGGAGTGGGGATGTGAAAAGTGTGGCAGGCTCAGGGATCGCAAGAGTGGTAATTAAAATGGGGAAAATGTTTTTTGGGGAAGAAGAGGGGGATTGGGCGAAGGGGCTTTTAGAACGAAGAATATACAACACCGACCACACATTATCCATCGACGAGACCCTCTCATAGACATCACACTCAGCAAAGATTACACAATCACCCATCCACACTCATTACTCAAGTTACCTGCAAGATGTATTTTCCTTTTATTTGTTTTACTTTTATAGGTCATGACATTTTATAAACCCTTAAACAACAAGATGTGCTGGAAATCTGGATGTGCTGGATGTGCCACGCCGCCTCCCCCAAGCCCTCTCCCTCCCACACATTCCCGATGTCCCTGCTCTCAAATGTTGTGTTTATGTGCTTCCCCTTCTCTCCCCATCTTGTCTACCGCTCCCCTTTTTATATAGTTTGCTTGTCTTTTTGATTTGTTTGTGTGATAAATGTTAGCTCTTTCACGAGCCTCGATTATGTATCCAAAAAAAAATTTTTTTTCAAGATGGCTACTGTGGCGGCCATATTGAAAATCGCAGCGCCCCTATTTTCGAAAGAAACCTTCCTCTACTCAACCCCAAGACACACTGCAAACATGGATTTAATCGGACAAGCCGTTCTGCTCGAAGTTGATGGAAACCAAAAGTTGATGGACGCCCGGATGGCTGCCGTGGCGGCCATATTGAAAATCGCAGCGCGCCCATTTTCGAAAGGAACCTTCCCACTACTCAACCCCAACACACACTGCAAAAATGGATTTAATCAGACAAGCCGTTCTGCTCGAAATTGACGGAAACCAAAAGTTGACGGACGTCCGGACGACGCCCGTGACGACAATACCCCTTAGCCCAATTTGGGCTGAGGGTTGAAAAATCCAAGTCGCAGGTCTCTCATTTCAAATGGTAATTTGTAATTGGCTAACTTATGGGCTGGCAGGATGGCCTAGACTAGAGGTATGTGAACTCACCTCTGAGCTACATAGCCTGGGTTCGAATCTTGACACAGCTCTAGACTGTATTTCGCATGCAGGCAAGGCATCAATGTTTGTGCTGCCCATCATCTGGAATTGTTTGATGGAAGTTAAATGTCCTTCGTGAAAGGCCAAATTCCTGTCACCTTCAGTCGAACGTCAGGCCAGCCGGTTCGTGAAACACTAGCCCAAACCCAAAAACATTCCTCGGCTGATCACAAAAGAATGCGGTAATAACCGGACCGTAAAATGAGTACGATAGTAGTTGTACTTTTAGATAAACAGCGAACTCAGCTGGTTTCATAATTATTTGGTTGCAATTCGATGTCTCCAATAATTTGCCTGATGCTTCTTAATGTTCCTGACATACTGTGTGTCGTAACCCACCCATGATAATTTGTTCAGATGGAAAGATCAATGTGCACTTATTATGGAACAAAATTGATTCATAGTTGAGGGGGGTCAAATAGGTACGTGGGCTGAATAATATGAGCAAGAAAAGAAGAAGATAATTAACGGGCCCATGGAGACAGGTTATCAACTTGTGCTGCGCTGCACATAGCGATATTGGTAATTGTATCTTCGACTTTTGCCTATGGTAACATAGATAGGAAGAGCATACAGTGTTTACACTTACATGTATATTATGAAATGGCCAGCTGACATTTTGTTGTCTGGGCCGCTGCATCAAATAAGAGACATTTTCGAAATGGGGCTTTCTTTGTGGGGCTTTCAAATAACGAATTCAGAATTACTTAATTGGTTTGATTGAACACTTGGGCTTGTGTGTTGGTTCCAAAAGAACTGCGATGAAGAATTTACCAGGCGGAAGGAAAATAAATGAAGACCGTCCCGTCCTTGCGACATAGAGTTGCGTGCACCTTCCCGCGGAAGTGCATGAACTTTGGTTGCTTGCAGCAACCTGCAATGGCTTGCTCGCATTCATCTACCTTATTCGGCCAGATTACACGTCCACATGACTTTTCAACTCGAGGAAAGGCATGATTTGAGGATATGGCAAACCTGAATAAAAAAGCTGATAAAAAATCGGAGAAAAATAAAATAAAACAGCGGATTAAAAAAATCGGAAAAAAAATAGAAAAAAAAAAAAAAATAAAATAGCGGATTAAATAAATCGGATAAAAATAAAAAATAAAATAAAATAGCGGATTTTAAAAACCGGATAAAAAATAGAAATAAAAATAAAATAGCGGATTAAATAAATTGGATAAAAAGTAGAAATAAAAAAAAAAATAATAATAAATAGCGGATTTTAAAAATCGGATAAAAAATAAAATAAAAATAAAATAGCGGATTTTAAAAATCGGATAAAAAATAGAAATAAAATAAAAATAAAATAGCGGATTTTAAAAATCGGATAAAAAATAAAATACAATATAAAAATAAAATAGCGGATTTTAAAAATCAGATAAAAAATAAAAATAAAATAAAATAGTGGATTTTAAAAAATCACGGTTCAAGGAATACCTCAGGAAATGGACACTGCGATCTGCACCAAACATGGCAAGGAATGCCGCAGAGGAGGAAACAGACCGTTAGTTCTTGTAATAAAAATGGCGTGTGTTTGCAAACTGCATTCTTTTTTGTACGTTCCTCATATAAATGTCATTCATCAACCTATCATTATGGAAAGTGGAATAAAAAAAGAATGTGTCGACACGAGATTTATGGGTTTCCAGAAATGTGCTTCGTGTTTGTAAACTTCAAGGTGTCGGAACTGTCAAACTTGCATTTGTCATCCTTTGAGGCCTTGTTGAACTGAGCCTCATGGTTGTGCTTTACTGATTTGAAAAAATCGAATATCCATTTTTTTCTTTTCTTTGAAAATGCAATAATTTACATGTTTTAATTGTCATGTAGTGTAAATTAACATTTGATTATTACATGTGATTAATCTTGATTTTCTCCGCTGTACCTTGTGGGGCAATACCAGCTTCTTGCCAAAATGCCTGTGTGAGCCTTGAAAGGCTCGGCTCGAAATGAACGGCTGAAAGAAAAGATCCCATCTTTGGGCTTTGACAGAACAAGGCTGATTAAGCCCTCCAGGCTCGGCCTGCTCTTGGTTGCTTTGCTTTCTTGAGCCAAGCTAATCTGAATCAGGAGCTTTCTAAATCTTGTTCTTCCCTTGAGCACTGGAGATTTGGAGAATGTGGAGGAGGGGATCGCTTTGGCAGGCCATTGTGGCCTGCGTCTAATCTTCTCACGTGTGCACGTGCGATGGGGGTCGTGCAGGCTTTGTCGTAACCCAGCTGGCCACGTCATGTGGCTCAGATGGGCACTCGATGGCCCTTACGGAGAGCGGTGAAGTGTTCAGCTGGGGGGACGGTGATTACGGAAAGCTGGGCCATGGCAACAGCGACCGTCAGCGCAGGCCACGGCAGATCGAGGCCCTGCAGAGCGAGGAGGTTGTGCAGGTGTGCCCTTTTTTTACTGCTGATTTGGAACACACATTTCATTATATACTTCGAATGCAACACCCACAACTTGCAATGGATAACCTTTTAAAAATCACTGGTATTTTCCAAAATGCATCGTTTACAATTCCAAAATCTCATTTTTGTTTCGCTCCTGTGTGTTGGTTTTGCTGAGAAATTGCATTTTGACTTTCTATTTATTTGTTTTATGTATGTCTGTTTTATGTGTGCACGCATTATATATAAATGTGGATTCGTTGGTGGTGATCAAGATTACGAAGAATTCAATGCCGGAAGAGCAGAATTATAAATTATGTTAATTAATTTTTCAAGGTCTTCCAGTTTCCCCGATCCCTTGCTGCACATTGTGCTTCCTTGCTGCTCGCTGGGCACTATCCGCAGTTTCTCCAGGACGATTCAGTTGCCGAAATTACGATTAATTTTGTTTATTTTCCTCCTCCTATTTGTTTCCCTTGCACCTCCAGTCTTGCTTGAAATCAATCCAATTGGTGTGATTATTTTATTTTCCTTTTAAAATGCAATTGTAGTGATGATGCACTCCACTCAGACATTCCAATTAACCTTGATGGAATACTGTATTCATTTGCACTTCTGGTTCATGTCAGACAAAAGCATTGCATTCCTGTTTGTTTGCCAACATATATCGGCCTAATTTCCTTTTTGTGCTTCTCTCATTCCCTCACTTCTTTTGGCTTCTCGCCCACTCCTTAAATCCTTTCTCCGACATTGTCCCGAACAGATATCCTGTGGTTTCAAGCACTCCGCAGTGGTCACAGCCGATGGCACGCTCTACACCTTCGGCAACGGAGATTACGGGCGACTTGGTCATGGCAACACTTCGAACAAGAAGTTGCCAGAGAAAGTTGCAGCTCTGGAAGGGTACCGTGTCGGCCAGGTACTCTCAACCAATCACTCTTCTTTTTTTTTTGGATGCAAGATCGAGGCTCGTGTAAGAGCTAACATCATTCACAAAAAAGGACAAATGGACACACAAAGCATACAATAAAGGGAGCGGGAGACAAGATGCGGAGAGAGAGGGAAGCACACAAGTTCAACAGCAGAGAACAGTGACATCGGGAGATCTGTGGGAGGGAGAGGGCTTGGGGGCAGGAGGAGGGGAAGGGGGGGGGGGGAGGGGAGGGGGGAGAGGTATCAAACACATGGACACTGCTAGAACTTCCAGGAAAGAAAGAAGTTGGTATTTCAAAAAAAGTGGATCTGGGGTGTCAAAACTTAGGGGTTTCACTTAGGGGTTTCAAAACAAACTTTACCAGGAATGTTGCACACAAACACAGAACCGGTCAGTTTTTGTTATTGTCGTTTATTGATATTTGTGGTCAACAGACTTCCTTTTTTTATAGCCAGATGTTGGAAAAGCATTATGATTTGAAAGTTTCTCACATTTGTAATCCCTAAATTTCTGAGGGCACTACGAGCTGGATGAACATTCAGAGGTATTTGTTGGTGCACTTCCCATATTCATGTATATTGCTTTATTTTAATGTGTTTGTCAATTGTTCTACATAATAACCTCCAGCTGCTAGGACTAGCAGGATGGCCTGGAAGATTAACTGTCTAGCCTGGGTTTGAATCCCGACCCAGCTATAAACTGTCATCCTAGTGTTTCACAGGCAGGATGATTCATCAATGTGTGTGCCGTCCCTCGGATGGACGTTGAGCTGGGTGTCCCATCTGCTGACATTAGTTGATGGACATTGAAGGTTCCATGGTGTCCTTTGTGAAGTGCAGGTGAGCTACAATGAAAAATTTCCAAATCCTGCCCAAAGCTATGTCAGAGGTCATCACATCAGTGGCACAGCCCTCAGGCAATGATGCTACTCTGCAGCCTTGTGCTGCATATGAAAAAAAGAAGAAGACCCCAGCTGCTTGTTCGAACTTTTGGCAGTGTTAGCGTTGGAAAGGGTAGAGGTCTAGGGTAAATTTGGCACTGCAGACAAGACGTGTAGGTTTGAATGAGAACTGCTATAACTGTGTTCTCAGGTCGCATGTGGCTTGAACCACACGCTTGTGGTCTCCTTTAATGGAATGACTTTATGGGCATTTGGAGATGGTGACTATGGCAAGCTTGGCATGGGGAGCTCAACTGCGAAGTTCACACCTCAGGTGAGACTGATCAATCACTGTTCATTGAGGAAATATCGTCACATTAGATTGTGAGGACGTAAGGACTACCAAACCAGTGTTTTTTGTTTGTGTGTTCAGCATCATGAGAACCATTGAGTGATCTTTGAGCCTTCCCGGTGAAACCATTAACCAATCCAATTCCTAATCTTGTAAGCCCATGTTCCTTCACAGTCAGGGTGTTGCATCATTATGTATGCCATCCTTTGGTGGGTTGCTTTAAGCCACCTGTCATGTCTTCTAGTATACCCTGGCAGATGTTAAAGAAAGATCTATTGAAACGAGTAGGCTATTTTCTAATGATACCCCAACCGCTCCTTCCTGATATGGGATGGGGAAGGTGAGTGAGTTGGACTGCATCAGGAACTTGCAGAAATTATGTAAACCTACAGCTAATTGTTATATATATATATATTTATTTATATATATATGTATATATATATATATATATATATATATATATATATATATATATATATATATATATATATATATATATATATATATATATATTAGGGTGGTGCTCAAAATAATTTTTTTTAAATATTTACTGGGACATGGCTTTATGTTGTTCCTTTTGTTCAAAAATGAAAAGACACCAAATATGAAAGCAATCTGATTTTATTTAGGGGTGCCACATCAGCCTTCAAACTAAAGGTGTCTACAAAACTTTTCTATATATAGATCGAAAGCAAAACCAGAAGTTTGTTTTATGAAAATCCACCCTCCACTCACTTTCTTTGTATTCTAGCAAACACAAGTTACAATAGCTGCACAAATAGCACTATATTGCTATGAAAACTCAAATTCAATGATAACAATCCAAATGTTCAGTTCATAAAATGAAGAGACACCATATCACATAATATTAAAAAACCCAAATATAATGAGAAATGTAACTCCTATTTCTGGGCCTGTTTCACCACTGTTGCCTTCTTGACATCGGGGTACATCTTCCTGTGAGCAGCAACAACTTGGAGCAGAGCTTGCTTTTGCTCTTCATCCTTTGTAAGGAGCTTATTGTAGTCTTGTATCAATGCGACACCCCTTTCTGCCCTGTCGTTCACCACGACTAAGCCACTGGCGGCTTTCTTTGCTTCCTGAAAGCTGGTTTCTTGCTCCCATGAACCAGGATCCTCATCCATCCAATCAGTTGGGGTCCCTAGGATGCTGAAGAAATGCTTGGTGTGTTTTGTGATGAGGCCAGCGATTGACAGGGCGGTTCCTCGTTTGATAGCTGGTCTCTTTGGAGAGGGGTTTTCACCGTCATTTTTCAATGCTTCAATCATATTGATCTTGCTTTCTTTGTCAATTCTGGTGTCAAAGAATGCAAATGCCACTAGTACTGGGCTCATGTACCACGTGTGGCAGCCAAGTGCCTTCAAGGCTGCCTGAGCCATCTTCTGATTGATTTGTTCAAACTTTTCCAACTTCTTGAAGAGGTTAATGTCATTCAGGGGAGCCTCAATAGCTTGTGGAGCCCGAAACCAAGCCTGTACATACACAAGGCAGACAAAAATGTTGAAGGCTCGGAGTTTTCTCGCCTCTCGAAGTGTCAAGTGGAACTCTGACCGAAACATGAACTCCTGTAGTGAATATAGTGCTTTTGCCATCCATCTGGCTCTGTGCATTGCTCCTGGAGCCATGATCCGGATTCCACGAGGTGGGATTCCTCCCATGTAGATGACAGTCAGTTCTAGGAGTTCACGATAATCATCTCGTGGCTGCTGATCTTTCAAACACACAAGAGCACATTCCAGAGCTTCATCCATCATGTCATTGTTCTGTGCAAACTCAGCTGCCGTATCAGGATCTGTGAATCCATTTTTTGCTTGGTGATGGGCAATGGACGGCCACTCCGCCTGAAACCACTTAAAAAGCTGGATGTCAGGGCCTGATGAAGGACCGAAAAGAGTGGTGAAAACATCTCCCAGAATGATTTCGTGCGCATGATGGCGGCAAGCCAAATGAATTAGTTCAGTCTGTAGCTTCTTTTCAATGAGGACAGCAGCCCCTCCACGAACACCTGAATTGCTGGCCGTTGTGTCAAAAGACAAAGCCTTCACCTTGCCCACAAGGTTCCAGCTCTTCAGTGTGTCCACTACAGCGGTTGCCATAGCTTCTCCTCCCCCGTCAGGTAACTTGGGAACATTCAACAGCTGCTCCATTCCATGGTACTGGTTGGACACAAGGATTGGAAGACGATCCACCTTCACATGCACAAAATCTCCAGTGACATCGGGAAGAAGCTTTCCATCCCAATGGACCACTAAAGGACCCTGCACATTATGATGAAATGCTTCTTTTATTTCGTCCATGGTTTTGCATCGATGCATCATGCGATTCCGCCGCACTGTCCATCGGTTCAGTGCCAGCTCTGCAGGATCCCATCCTACTGCTCTACAAATGGATGCCAAGTTGTGGACAGCCATTCGGTCACTTGTTTTCGTACGATCCAAAGAAGCTGCGACTTCAGGAGTGACAATGTTGATAGGCCTTCTTTTCTTGGGACGAGATATCCCACCATCAGATGATGAAGAACCAGCCTGTGCCGTGGTCTCAGAGTCAGAGTCTGAGTCTGTGACTTCCATAGCAGTAGCACCCTTCATGACCATTTCCTGTCTCTTATTTTCCTTCTCTGCCTTAGTCTTCGCCTTTTCTTCCCTTTCTTTCTTTCGCTTCGTTTTTGCTTCCAACACAGTGTCTACAGATCCCATTGAAGCCTTCCTCTCTGAGAATTGATCGTGAAGAAACTTCCTGTCCTCGGGGTTGGTGATTATGGCCTCCGAATCTGCATGCCTAAGATCAAACGTCTTCTCCAAGGAGGCCTTGAAGGATGCTTCCTTTTTCTCTTGGGTCGCACCACCCCGCTTTGCACCTTTTTGGAGGCTCCTCCATTCTTCATATAGCCCCTCCAAACGATGGATGCAGTGCTGCTTCGTCGTTGTAGGTAGGTGAGCTTTTTCCCAGAACTTCACAACCTCTTCAATGGTGAGGGTTGCACTCTACCGGGCAGTGCGATTCTCCTTCTTCAGGTGATGGAAAAACAGGACAAGAGATTGATGCACAGTCGGGAGCTTGGCACCTTTGATGGCATCTCCAGAAGTGGACCCAATGAAATACACATTATCCTGAGCCCGAGTTTTCAATGAAACACTGGTACTAGCACATGCCATATCTGCAAAATAAGCAAGAATGTGGGTAAAATCCTGTTAATTCTTACTCCACAGGGTCACTCTCTACAAAAGAGCCACAGTCAATAAGTTAGGCCTACATATTACACACTAAAAAAGCGTACCCCTGACCCCGGGAACCTGTACAAAACATGCATGAAAATTGCCCAGATAGTGATCATAGGAAGTCTCAAAACTGTATGTATAATATATTGTATATATATAATGTATAATGTGTATTTATGTATATTTATTATTTAATGTATATTTACTATATATTTATTTTTAATATTATATTTAATGTATATATATAATTATGTATTTATTTTGTGTATATACAGCCCAAAAAATGGGAATTCCTATTTTTGCATGGGGGAAAATTCATCACTGATGTGGCACCCCTAAATATTATTGGATTACATTCACATTTGGTGTGGTTTCCTTTGACACCAAAAGGAACAAAAATAGACCATGTCCCGGAGAAAATCTGCATTTTGATTTTTTGAAGCCCACCCTAATATATATATATATATATATATATATATATATATATATATATATATATATATATATATATATATATATATATATATATATATATATATATATAATATAGTATATAATATAGTATATAATATAGTATATATATTACTAGTTACGGACACGGCTAGGATGTTGTTTGCCGAGCGGATGGCCGCCGCGCCCGAACAGTTACCCCGACTAACCCGATTCTTGAACGTTGGCCAAAATTGCGCCACAGATATTCAATGGGGAAAAGACTAAAGCGAAGGATGTGAAGAAGAAGAAGACAGAAGTAGGGAATACGGATATAATTTATTTGCTATTTACAACCAAAAGAAACCAAGGAAGAAGAATGAATGAAAAGGAAGAAGGAAGGATAATAAAATAATTTACAGAAGAAATCAGACACAGTGAAAATCGCTAGCTTATCTATGCAGTCTTACTTAACCCAGGACAGAACAAACAAAACGGACTCACACGGGGAATTGCAGAGTGGATTGGCTGGAAGGAGGTGGGTGGCTGGAGGGGGAGGAAGGCACGGAGCTGGCTGGAGCTTGATCCCGCAAGGGACGTCGGGCTGGACCTCGACGGCCGCCGATGCCACCGATCCTGTCGTGTGCGTGGGGTAACGGGTCGGAGCTGCTTGGTGGAGCCAACGCCGCTGGTGGGGGGTCTGGCGTGACGGGTTCTCTCTCCCTCTCTCACAAACTCCAGGACTCTTTCTCTCTTTGCTTCGCTTCGCCCCTTCTCTCCTCTCTCTTTCTTAGTCCAACCCAGTCCAACAACTTCCTCTCTTGCTTGGTCCAACTCTTAGTCCCACTCAGTCCAACTCTTAGTCCAACAACAACCTCTAGGCTTTCGCGCACGCTCTATATAGCGCCTCAGGCGATCAAGCCGCTGGTGTCCAGGACACGCCCATCGGTCAGCTCGCCTCGGCCCTGATTGGTCGGCACGGCCCTCTGGCTCCGCCCTTGATGACGATGGGCGGTCACGCCCAGGAGTCGGCAGCTCCTCCCCATTCTTCTCCGAGCCGACCTCGTGGCGAATGGAGTCGCGGAGGGAACAGTTGGCAATTGTTGGAAGGGGAATGTGAAGGGAAAGGGGATCTACTCTTATTTCACTTGGTGCAATGGAGTATTTCAATTAATGGAAGACACAGCCTTACACTAATACACATAATAAGGATATAACTATTGAACAGGGATATATGGTGTCCTTCGTGTATGCTTTATGGAATTAACTACGGGAACGCCCTTTGACCTTTATACAACAGACTGGAGGCAGGAGGGTCCAGAATAAAGCAATAATAATAATAAAAAACACAATAAAAAAACACAATCCTCATCCACAACACTGCACCCTCCTCCTCTTAGGCACGTCCCGGGCCTCTTACCTTAACTTTTAGTGTGGCACATAGGTGTAGTTCCCTCTACATTTAACCTGACCCTGAGTGCGACAGTTTTAAAACATAAATAAATATGTCCCGCTGCTCCATTGCACCCTACCTCACAGACTCACGCCCACAGCTAACCGAATTGCAGAATGGTCTTCAAACTATACATTTACAGTGGGGGCGCATTATTTACAATGGCTCTATTTTATTTACAAAACTAACCCAGGACCTGTGATCGTTCTTTTGGGGGTGGAGACAGTCTGCCCTGCATCGATGCACCATGAAGCACCCAAAAACGCACCAATACACCCTCAAGCACCAATCGGTGCACAGTCATCACTGTTCAATAAAAATAAAAACAACAAACCCTTGGTGGTGTCTTGCTCTTCGGCCCCCTCTACTGGCTAATGCTCTCTTCCTGATGTTGTCATCTTCTTTGCTGGCGGCCTATTTGTCATAATAAAAAGCACAGAACGTGTCCATTTTTATTTATGGCCCACAGGGCCGACTATGTGTAGTTCACCTGTGGGGCATCGGTGCCCTGTGACCAAGGTCCGCCAGCAAGATCTCGGGCCTTCATGGCCGGTTCCAGCAGAGGGGCCATGTCCCAACCCATGGGGTCCATAAGTGGTGCTCAGCCACAGACATGTGGTCCATAAGGTGGTGCATCGATGCAGACAGCTGGTTCCGGGAGTTCCGGGCGCACAATGGCGGACTCCCGCACGCTCCCCTCGGCGCCCAGTGGCGCACAGTCCTCATGTGGGAGACAAAAGGGGGGGAAAGACAGATGAGCGAGGGGTAAGGTCTCAAGAGTACACATCAAACAAGGCAATGCAAGGTGAAGTGCGTACGGAGAGCGAAGTGAGAAAGCTCGTCCCTACCGTACGTCACCCCCCCTGTCACCTACTCTACCCTTGCCCTTACCCCATATTTACAACAATCTACACCTTTACAAATTCGTCACCACTGTCACGTCTTCCCCATATTTCCCCTATACCAAATTCGTCTCCACAATCCCTCCAACCAAAATTTGCCATCACCCAATTCATCATCAATCCTCATAAGGAGGGAGAGATGGAACAACAAGCACAATGTCACACCCACGTCATGATGCGTCTCACATTCCAAAACATTTGCATCATAAAAATAATAAAAACAACCTGGCATGGTGTGGAGGTACATCATCCCAGGTGAGTGGATGTAGATGGTGCAAGGAGATTCTTAATCCTAACTATCTTCTAAATGACATTAACACACTTTACACTACCGGGGTCTTTCCCTGCCAAACCATTGGCAATCTTACTCTATGTGCTTTTAAAAACCAAATTCCCATTGACCAAACTGTGGTGCTTCTCAATTTGGGGTCTCACTCCCCCGATTCAACTCCCTGTGCCCTTACACAATTTCTGAGCTAAATCATGCAGCTCTCCCAGCAGGTCTACCCACCTGCACACCTCCACCACTGTAGTTGCCAACCGAGCTTACCTAGCTCCTCACCCTAACCTATCTAACTGGGGAAGGCCCCTCCTGGCTCTGTCACCCCTCGGTGCCCTCTGGCACTGGGCTACCCGGGTCCGTCCTCCGGATCCTCGGGCCCCATCCACAACAACTACCGGCTCCCAGAGCCCACCTGCGGCCTCACCTGGCCGACATCCTCACAGTGGTGGAGTGCCCATTTAACTACACACACACTAACAGGCTACACGCCCAGCCATTTCCACAACACTAATGCACCCATCCAAATACCATTCTTCCACCACGCACCACAGATGCCAATATCCAACCACAATTTACCTGTACCCTCTACCTAACACTTACACTACCCTCCCCGGGTATTCGTGATGGGGGTCCATTCTTCCCCCATTCACACCTTCGCACCATCCACTCCACTCCACAGTTTCCACCATACTCACTCCACGACCATCCATTCCAATACTCCATATACTCCAGACCATTTATTCCATACACCTGTTTTTCATACACCTGTCGTTGCACACCTGTGCAATCACACCTGGTGCCACCTGCACCCTCCTTCCTTCCTGGACCATTTGGTCAACACAATACACATCACTATCACTCACTCATACACTCCTCCATACACCTGTCCAGTTGCACTCCTGTGCAATCTCAATACAACTCACAATCACAATCATTTACTCATACCCTGCTCAATACACTTTCGATCCTCAAACACTCGGCATCATCTCATTTAACTGTTGCCCTGCTAACTTAGTGCTCCCCGTCTTCCCTTTAAACTAAGCACATACCACGTCATTATCATCCACTCTAATCTACCTGCGTCCCCACTACAGGTATCATTGTCACTACCTAATCTTAACGTTACCGAAGGTCATCTTCTCTAGATCCCTATCATTATCCTAACCCTCCCGGGCTAGTTTTCACTGCCCACCCCATAAAACTAGTGCTCCTTTGCCCCCGCTGTGAGAGATGGCAGAGTTGCCATCCCACCACATCGGGTATCTCTCACTATAAATTTTGCACACCAAATTCCAGCTAATTAAAAATTTGCCAATCACTACCAATCATCTGCCAATCATCACTCTGCCAATTGTTACGTGGTCCCCTCGGTGACTACCTGGTCTCGGTGACCCCCGGACCGTGAGAGGACCTTCGCCAGAAAGTAGTATTATATAGATGCGCTTTCGCAACGCAATCCCTATGAATTCCACCCACGAGACACTGATGTTCAAGAATATATTTCCCAATGGTACTGATACCATACAATTTCCAATGACACAACCACGGAGATTTTCCCCGAGCAATCAACAATACACCACCATCAACAATATTTCAATGACAATCAATTCCCTATGAATAAGATGGCCATCTTATATACGTGTGTCCCGGTGAGTACTCACGACACCCTTATGGTCTCGGTCCCGCACAATGTCTCTAGGCCCCTCCTGACCAAGATGATAGTCGGCGTCGCCGCACTCGGGCGGTTGAACGAACCCCGGGTGGACGTCTCCACCGGGCCGGTATCGTACCAGGCCCCGCTGCTGCAGCCTCTCGTGGCTACGCGGAGCGGGTGCGGTAAAGCAAGCCAAAAGCCCCACGCCACTTGCCAGGCGTGTTAGGCCCCAACCTGCGACTCATACGCGTCTTTTAGACGGGGCCGCGAACGGTACCAGACGCGGGGTCGATGCACGGCCCCACGTCCACTTGACGTCTCCACCGGGTCGGTATCGTACCAGGCCCCGCACTCCTCTCGCCAGACGGGCTTCGGAACGCCGCTTTGTCACGCAGCGCAAGGTCGAGGCCACCTTTCGTCCGAGCGGGGCGAGGAAGATCAAGAAGAATACTCGTCCTTTTTTCCTCGTGTCGTTTTCTCTTCCGTTTTCGGTCACTTCCGTTTCCGGCCACTGGTTCAGAAGGGCTCCTGCCCCTCCAATCACAACAACCCTTAATATACTACACACGGATAAGCAAAGATCTGAATATTAATTCACATAGATATGTAACACTCCCCCCCTTCAAGAAAGAAAGTTTGACCCCAGCGAAAACTTTCGTTGCCGGCCAACTTGGATAAATAAACCAGATAACTCAACCCCCAAATCCTCAGTTCCCCTGGGCAACAATTATCCCAACTCAAAAATAAAGCAACAAACTCTCACAAAACCCCCAGATTACTCCCTCTGGACTAAACACCAGCAACGACATTGTCCCTGCCCAATCAAACTCCCTCTCATGACCCTCTGACTTTGACCGTCAGCTTCTTGTGAATGAAGGTTAAGGGGTTGATCAAAGATCCAAAGTTACGCAACTCGATAGCACTTTTTCCGGGAGGCCAAGCCGAGTATTCACTACATGGATGCCTTTAGGAACGTGAAGTTCACGGTTAGTCCGTGCAGGAAAGTTCTCTACATGGGCGCCTTGAGGAACGTGGAGTTCACGGTTAGTCCGTGCATGAAAGTTCCCTATATGGACGCCTTTAGGAACGGCGTTCACGGTTAATCCGTGTAGGAATCTTGGCTCAGCGGCTCCGCCGCATTCAGTGCTTCAACTTCTCAGAACTTCCCTAATAATTATGGTGGGACCCCTTGTCCCTGTAGTCCCACGAATAGCGGTCTCCTTCTCGGCCACTACTTTGCCAATCCTTCCTTCGGGAGCTGCCGTAACTCAGGGAGCCTCCATAATAAGATTGATTGCGGCCACCACCAAAACTACCGCCCAGTTGTCCTCTCCTGTAGACCTCTCGACGCCTACGAAATGCCTTCCCTACTGTTATGGTCCGACCCTCCAAATCCTTGCCATTCCAATTCTTCTCTGCCTCTCTGGCGTCTTTGGTGCTGGCAAACGTGACAAAGCCGAACCCTCTGGACTGTTGCGTTTCCCAGTTTCTTACCAACCGCACGTCCACCAGCGGCCCATATCTGTTGAAGACAGAGGTCAGAACTTCTTCCTCTGTTTTGAAGTTCAGTCCCCCTACAAATAACTTGGCACTTTTGTCGCCATCCCGAGCTGGTGTGGTGTTATTTTCCCTGCTGGGCTCTTGACCAACCCTCAGGTTACCATAAACTTGACCCCCGGCCAAATCATTCCCGATAACCACAGATACACCCTCTACAGGAAGCGTGGCTTGTAAACCGACGGTGACCGGTCCTGACACCAAATCGGACTCCAAATGGATGACATGAAGGGGAGCACTAACACCGCCCCCAATCCCCTGTAAACGAACACTATCCCCCGTTGCCGTCTCCTCGGACCATGGCAAAATGCCTTCAAGCATTAAAGATTGATGTGCCCCTGTGTCCCTCAATATCCTAACCGGTTTCCGGTTAGTCGAGGCTCCATCCCGTGACACAAACCCCTCTGAAATAAATGGTTGGTAACCCTTTTGATGGCGATTTCTTACGCTAGCCATCGCATTCGGAGTGGTAATAGTCGGACTCCGCTCTGGGTTGTCCCTTTTCATGAGGTAACAACTGGACATCAAGTGTCCAGGTTTCTTGCAAAACGCGCAAGTAGGCCCAGAGGAAAAACTCGTGGTCTGCCTCGGGCCCCCTGAAAAATAAGTTGGTCTTGGGCCCACAGCCCTCTGACTTCGAACAGGTGGGGTATCCGCGTTGTCCCCCTCATCCTCTCGAGGCCGCCGCCATGTATTGTCGTTCTCCGCACCTGCTGTTCCCCACCTCCCCTGCGGAGATCTAGGCGAGGAGGTAGGTTCATGGACCCCTATTCGGTGGGTTAAGGCATAATCATCTGCCATGGTGGCTGCGTCCCACAACTTTGGTACTTTCTTTTCCTGCAGGTACACTTTGATGTCCTCGTGGACACACTGCTGGAATTCCTCCACCAGGATCAAGTCCCGCAATGTTTCGAAGTCTTTCCCGACTCCTTTTGACTCACACCACCGATCAAACATGTTTTCTTTCACTCTGGCAAACTCCACATGGGTCTCACTCTCCCTCTTCCTGGCATTCCTGAATTTTTGCCTGTAAGCTTCCGGAACCAACTCATAGGCCTTGAGGATGTGCTTCTTCAGTACCTCATAATCTGCACATTGGTCCATTGGTAGCGCCGAATAAATTTCCTGAGCTTTCCCCACCAGCACACTTTGCACGAGTATGGTCCAGGCCTCCTCCGGCCAATTTAATTGTCGAGCCACTTTCTCAAAGTGTGGAAAAAATTTCGCGACTTCCTTTTCACTGAACGGTGGAACCAGCCTCACATGTCTGCCCACATCCCAGGTTCTCTGGTTAGGTGTCGACCCCGTCAGCAAGGGTGGTGCCTCTCCCCGTTCTCTCATTAACTCCAGCTCCTTGAATTTGATTTCTTGCTGAAGCTCCATGTCACGTTCCTTTAATTCCCTTTCCGCTTTTCTCTCCTCTGCTTCGAGGTCCCTTGCAGCTCTCCTCTCCTCTGCTTTTCTCCCTTCTAACCTTTCCTGGAGTTCTCGTTCCACTCTCCTTTCCTCTGCTTGTTTCTCTTCTCTCCTCGCTTCTGCTTTCCTTTCTTCTTCTTTTAACCTTTCCTGGAGTTCTCGTTCCACTCTCCTTTCCTCTGCTTGTTTCTCTTCTCTCCTCTCTTCTGCTTTCCTTTCCTCTTCTGATCTTTCCTTTTCTGCTTTCCTTTCCTCTTCTTTTAACCTTTCCTGGAGTTCTCGTTCCACTCTCCTTTCCTCTGCTTGTTTCTCTTCTCTCCTCTCTTCTGCTTTCCTTTCCTCTTCTGCTCTTTCCTTTTCTGCTTTCCTTTCTTCTTCTGCTCTTTCCTTTTCTGCTTTCCTTTCTTCTTCTGCTCTTTCCTTTTCTGCTTTCCTTTCTTCTTCTTTAATCCGTTCCTGGCTCCGTAATTGCAACTCCAGTTTCCGGAGCTCAACATCTTCTGGTTCTTCGGGTAGCCACTCCCAGGCTAACTCGTCCCATGTTCCTAATCCCACCATAGATTGTATCACCGTGGCCTGCAACTCTGCCTTCCTCAAATTAGTTCGGACCTCCAAGTTAAAATGTTTGGCCAATTTCAAGAGGTCCGACTTTAGCAACGCTCGGAACTGTGCCTCACTCGGTGTTACCCCAAAGTTCTGTGCCACAAACGCCATGGTGCCTATCGTTAACACCTGTTAACCTTCACCCAAGATTTTACCCCAATTTCTCAAAAACAAAATTTTTCCAATTAATAATTAATTAATAAATTTTAATTAATAAAAATTATTATTTTATTATTTTATCCAATTTTAAATCCCGGACGTAGACCCAATTGCGAAACCGCAAATCGTAATTTGGACGAGCCCCCAATTCTGTTACGTGGTCCCCTCGGTGACTACCTGGTCTCGGTGACCCCCGGACCGTGAGAGGACCTTCGCCAGAAAGTAGTATTATATAGATGCGCTTTCGCAACGCAATCCCTATGAATTCCACCCACGAGACACTGATGTTCAAGAATATATTTCCCAATGGTACTGATACCATACAATTTCCAATGACACAACCACGGAGATTTTCCCCGGGCAATCAACAATACACCACCATCAACAATATTTCAATGACAATCAATTCCCTATGAATAAGATGGCCATCTTATATACGTGTGTCCCGGTGAGTACTCACGACACCCTTATGGTCTCGGTCCCGCACAATGTCTCTAGGCCCCTCCTGACCAAGATGATAGTCGGCGTCGCCGCACTCGGGCGGTTGAACGAACCCCGGGTGGACGTCTCCACCGGGCCGGTATCGTACCAGGCCCCGCTGCTGCAGCCTCTCGTGGCTACGCGGAGCGGGTGCGGTAAAGCAAGCCAAAAGCCCCACGCCACTTGCCAGGCGTGTTAGGCCCCAACCTGCGACTCATACGCGTCTTTTAGACGGGGCCGCGAACGGTACCAGACGCGGGGTCGATGCACGGCCCCACGTCCACTTGACGTCTCCACCGGGTCGGTATCGTACCAGGCCCCGCACTCCTCTCGCCAGACGGGCTTCGGAACGCCGCTTTGTCACGCAGCGCAAGGTCGAGGCCACCTTTCGTCCGAGCGGGGCGAGGAAGATCAAGAAGAATACTCGTCCTTTTTTCCTCGTGTCGTTTTCTCTTCCGTTTTCGGTCACTTCCGTTTCCGGCCACTGGTTCAGAAGGGCTCCTGCCCCTCCAATCACAACAACCCTTAATATACTACACACGGATAAGCAAAGATCTGAATATTAATTCACATAGATATGTAACACAATCCTTTGCCAATCATCAAATTTTGCTTTGCAATTTCGGGTCCAAACCACTATCATCATCACCCGTCTACTCACTAGATCCTCTCGGTGCGCCAATTCGTTTCCAAAGCTCTGCTTCGTAAAGCCGAGCAATGGATGCGGGTGGTTCGTTGCCAGCGGATGGGTCCGTCCGGCATTCGGTGCAGGGAAGGCGGTCTACTCGGCCCGAGATTCCACGCACCATCGGGGCACGGGACCGTCCAATGCCCCAATCTCGGCCGGCCGGAGCGCGGCAACCACAAGGGGTCGCTGTGTCGGCCCTTCCAACCGGACCGCCCGCTCCGCCTGGCGGAGCTCGGACGTGACCGCTCCGAGCGAGGCCCAGTGTGGATCGCGTACGGCGGTTCTTTCGAAACCGCCGTGGTTCGGATCCCCGCTGGGCCTTGCTGCACGCGAAGCCCGGCATGTACCGAGGGCCCGATTCGGCTAAACGTCGTTCTAACCGCTAACCCGGTTAGCGTCGATGCTCCACTTGCATGCTCACACCCCGCAGCCCGTTCCTTGCTCATACATCCAGCCGTCTCCATGCTCTTTGTCATTGCACCTTCCCTGACACACCCAGGTACACTCAATCCGCTTACAGACTTGGTCACACACCTGACCCCCGCACACCTTTGACACACTCGTCATTCGCACACCTCACCAACACACCTCTTCGCGCCCCCTCCTCGGTCACCTCCTCTTTGACAACCACAGGTGTGCTCTCACTTGCACACCCAACCACGTGCCTCACTACTAACTCAAGTGTGCATTCCCTCACACGCTCTACCATTCCAGGTGTGCATCCTTCCATTCCAGGTGTGCAACCTCTCTCACCTGCCACAACCAACTCACGCTCCGTGTCACTCTCACTACTTTTACCTCCACACTCGGTCGCGCACTCACCCTTACTTTTGACAGCGCACTCTTTCCTCATGCACCCGTCCGTTACACACCTTTCTCGCGCATCCTCTTGCGCACACTCTCTCGTTACACCCTCCGTAACACTCACCACAGGTGTGCATTCTCCCTTACTCTTGACAGCGCACTCTTTCCTCATGCACCCGTCCGTTACACACCTTTCTCGCGCATCCTCTTGCGCACACTCTCTCGTTACATCCTCCGTAACACTCACCACAGGTGTGCATTCTCCCTTACTCTTGACAGCGCACTCTTTCCTCATGCACCCGTCCGTTACACACCTTTCTCGCGCATCCTCTTGCGCACACTCTCTCGTTACATCCTCCGTAACACTCACCACAGGTGTGCACTCTTTCGTTACATCCTCTGTAACACTCCCCACTACGCGTTTCCATGTGCTCCCGCGCACACGCGCTACGACCAACTCACTCTCGACAGCACACTCACTCCTCGGCACACACTTTTTCCTCACACACCCCAGAGTCGGACATTCTCGCACACCTCCTCTCTCGTACTCCGTGCCTGTCGCACACTTCACCAACGGCCTCTCACGAACACCCGGATCCAAATCAACCCCCAAGCCGACTGAAGCTCCCCTCACATCATATACATTTCCACGTATATTGCCACTCACCTTGGCACCTCGTCTCCGCACCTCCTCTGCCACCTGCAAACTCTTTATTTGGTTAGTGAGCACATAATCATGATTTGAACACAGACCTTGCACATACTCCATCACTTCCTCCCTTATCTCCTTTTTAGTTTCCCTCCGTCTCTTCTTAATTTCACTCACCCCCTCTTCCACCTCCTCTAATTTTTCCTTTACCTCCTTCATTTCCCTGTGCGTCTCCTCAATTTCGTCCTCTAACGCTACCTTGACCGTTTCTATGTGCGTCCTCACCTCCCGGTCCTTCGTCTCCATTACTTCTGTCACCTCTTCCAACCTCTTCGTCAACCCCTCATGTACCATCTGACATTCCTTCTGTGTCGCTATTAATTCGTTCTTGATGTATTTTTGTGTCGCTTTTAACCCCCCGATTGTTGCAGTGTTCTTTTCCACTTGGTCCACGAGTTCCTTTTGTCCCACTGTCAGCTGTTCTACTCCCCTCGTCAGACCCTCTATGCCCCCCTGTAACCTAGCCGTATTATTCCTCACCTCTTTCTCCATACGCTTCTCACCTCGCTTTACCTCCTCGCGTACCCCCGAGACCTCCTCGCTTACACCTCGTCCTATTTCCTCCTTCATTTCTCCCATCTCTTTGGTAGATGCCACCCTCATCTGTCCCAATTCATCCCTCTGAGCATCCAGTTTACCTTCTAACCCGATTTTCACCTCCTCTATCTGGTTCCCCATCCGTTTGATTTCCTGGGCGGATTGCTCCCCTATTGCCCGCAATTTGTCTTCCATCCTATTTTCTAGCCCCGTTAACCCATTCTTCACCTCTTTAATCCCGTTGTCTAACCCCTTGAATTTATTGTCCAACCCCTCAAATTTATTGTCTAACCCCTCCAATTTATTGTCTAACCCCGCAAATGTATTGTCTAACTTCTCAAATTTATTGTCTAACTTCCCAATTTGGGCATTGGTACCCCTCACTTCATCCCTCATTGCCCCCATCATTCTGTTTTCCATTTTTTCCATTTCCCTGCTTCTTTTTTTCCTTTCTTCACTCTGCTCGGCCATGTACGCCAGGCATTGTGTCATGAACTGCTGCATGTTAAACTGCTGCATGTTAAAGCCCGCTGGTACAGCGGGCTCGGCTACCGCGCGCTTGTGCGAGGCGCCATTTTGCGCCTCTCCAACCACGTGCGCGAGGGCGCCATTTTGTGCACCTGACACCTCCTAAATGCTCTCCTCCATTTCCTCCCTCTCGTCCTGGGTTACCCCTAACCCCTCTTCTAGCTCACCCACCTGCATCCGATCGCCTTGACTATCCATGGCACGATGTTCAATTTAAGATTTTACAAAACAAATTTCGGCCCACTCGTAATTTGAGCGCACGAAGCGCTTCAGGTCCGTTCTCGCTCCTGGCACCAATTGTTACGGCCAATTGTACAATTGGTGTCCCATAATTTGGGCTAAATAAATTTAGTCCCAGGTTCGAATCCCACTCCTGACACCAATTGTTACGGACACGGCTAGGATGTTGTTTGCCGAGCGGATGGCCGCCGCGCCCGAACAGTTACCCCGACTAACCCGATTCCTGAACGTTGGCCAAAATCGCGCCACAGATATTCAATGGGAAAAAGACTAAAGCGAAGGATGTGAAGAAGAAGAAAACAGAAGTAGGGAATACGGATATAATTTATTTGCTATTTACAACCAAAAGAAACCAAGGAAGAAGGAAGGATAATAAAATAATTTACAGAAGAAATCAGAGACACAGTGAAAATCGCTAGCTTATCTATGCAGTCTTACTTAACCCAGGACAGAACAAACAAAACGGACTCACACAGGGAATTGCAGAGTGGATTGGCTGGAAGGAGGTGGGTGGCTGGAGGGGGAGGAAGGCACGGAGCTGGCTGGAGCTTGATCCCGCACGGGACGTCGGGCTGGACCCCGACGGCCGCCGATGCCACCGATCCTGTCGTGTGCGTGGGGTAACGGGTCGGAGCTGCTTGGTCGAGCCAACGCCGCTGGTGGGGGGTCTGGCGTGACGGGTTCTCTCTCCCTCTCTCACAAACTCCAGGACTCTTTCTCTCTTTGCTTCGCTTCGCCCCTTCTCTCCTCTCTCTTTCTTTGTCCAACCCAGTCCAACAACTTCCTCTCTTGCTTGGTCCAACTCTTAGTCCCACTCAGTCCAACTCTTAGTCCAACAACAACCTCTAGGCTTTCGCGCGCGCTCTATATAGCGCCTCAGGCGATCAAGCCGCTGGTGTCCAGGACACGCCCATCGGTCAGCTCGCCTCGGCCCTGATTGGTCGGCATGGCCCTCTGGCTCCGCCCTTGATGACGATGGGCGGGCACGCCCAGGAGTCGGCAGCTCCTCCCCCTTCTTCTCCGAGCCGACCTCATGACGAATGGAGTCGCGGAGGGAACAGTTGGCAATTGTTGGAAGGGGAATGTGAAGGGAAAGGGGATCTCCTCTTATTTCACTTGGTGCAATGGAGTATTTCAATTAATGGAAGACACAGCCTTACACTAATACACATAATAAGGATATAACTATTGAACAGGGATATATGGTGTCCTTCGTGTATGCCTTATGGAATTATCTACGGGAACGCCCTTTGACCTTTATACAACAGACTGGAAGCAGGAGGGTCCAGAATAAAGCAATAATAATAATAAAAAACACAATAAAAAAACACAATCCTCATATCCACAACAATATATATATATATATATATATATATATATATATATATATATATATATATATATATATATATATATACACACACATATATATACACGAGGTGTGTTCAAAAAGTATCCGACCTTTGTTCATAAAAAAATAACTCGTATCCAATAACTGGAACGCCTCTTTTGGGATGGCGCGCAGCTGGTCCGTCGCATTCCGCATGATGTCTTCTCTGGACTGAAATCTGGTCCCTTTCAGGGGCATTTTCAGCTTGGAGAAAAGCCAGAAGTCACACGGAGCCATGTCGGGAGAGTAGGGAGCCTGACGAAGCACAGGTGTGTTGTGTTTGGCCAAGAAACTCTGTATCAAATGTGAAGAATGGGCGGGTGCGTTATCGTGATGGAGCTGCCAATTGCCCGCTGCCCACAGGTCCGGCCGTTTGCGTCGCACAGCGTCACGAAGGCGACGCAGAACCTCTTGGTAATACTCCTTGGTGATGGTTGTGCCGTGTGGTGCGTACTCGTGATGAACCACGCCACTGGAGTCGAAGAAGACGGTCAGCATGACTTTGACATTGCTGCGGACCTGCCTTGCTTTTTTTGGCCTCGGGGATGTTGGATGCTTCCATTGTGATGACTGCAACTTGGTTTCTGGGTCGTACCCATAAACCCAGGACTCATCGCCAGTGATCACTGTGTTGAGGAAGCTGGGATCGCTGTTCACAGTCTCCAGCATGTCCTGTGCGATCTACAAACGGAGTTGCTTCTGCTCAATCGTTAGCAGCTTTGGTACGAATTTCGCTAAGATTCTCCTGAAGCCCAAATCCTCCTTCATAATGGAATGAACGGATCCAATGCTGACGCCCACCTCGTCTGCAAGTTCTCTGATCGTGATTCGACGATCCTGCATCACCAGGGTCCTCAATTGGTCAATGACGATCTCATTTCGGGATGTTGAGGGCCTACCCGAATGTGCTTCACTCTCCACTGATGTGCGGCCATCTTTGAAGCGGTTGTACCACTCCTTTATCTGTGTGGTGCTCATTGCTTCGTCCCCGAAGGCCTGTTGAATCTTGCGGATCGTTTCCACTTGGGAATCGCCAAGCTTTACACAAAATTTGATGCAGTAGCGTTGTTCAAGTTTTTCCGTCATTTTGTCAAAAACGAAAATCCGACGGCGCTCACTTACACTTCCTCACTCATCGGCGGTCTGCCGTCGAATGACAGCTTCTGCAGGTGGGAAAAAATTCACACGTGCGCATTAGGATCGCCTACATACGTGCACCAATCAACACCTCCCTAGCTTCATTTGTTTACGCACGACAAATTAAGGTCGCATACTTTTTGAACACACCTCGTGTATATATATATATATATATATATATATATATATATATATATTTTTTTTTTATTTTTTTTTTTTTTTTATTTTTTTTTTTTTTTTTTGTTAATGGATGAATCAGCTTTTTCAAATATGTTGATGGATGGTTGTTCTGCTTTTTGTTGCGGATGAGGTAGTGCAGCAAGCATGGTTCCCCCATCCTTCAGATATTACATGGGCTGGATACTCAATGCCTTTGATGTATTCTAATCGGGTAAACGGCTCACTGAGGTGTTCTCATGAAATAGTGACTCTCTTACTTGACAGCATAACCATCTGGTGTTGGCTTAGCAGTTAGGGTGCTAGCTTGGGATCCTAGGATCCTGGGTTCGAATCCCGGTTGATCTCTGAATTAACACCAGGGGGGTTGACTCAGCCTGTCATCCTTCCGAGGTCGGCAAATTGAGTACCAGTTCACTGGTAATTCCCTGTGTGTTGCAAGAGGCGACTAATAGGGTTGGCAGCAGGAAGGGCATCCGGCCATAAAACATTGCTTCAAAAAGGGGACCACGGTGCCCGAAAAAGGCCAACCCCTGCTCTGCGGGGAAGAAATGGCCTCTAAAGGAGGTTCTTGTTTCTTCTTTACTTGACAGGATAGCCTGTGTTTCATTTTGTTTTTCCTACCACTAGTGGTGCAAATGAAAGAACTTGTCGACCATCAGAATAATGTTAGGTCACATTGCCATTCAATGGGTGTTCAAAGTCTTTTTATCCGTTTAATGTAGCCAGCAATGCTTTTTGTGCTATTTCAAATTTCTCACGATAGTGAATACATTTCACTGCCAAAGCATCATTATTCATTACCCAAAGATGTATGAGGAAAGGTATGGCAGCTATCAAATGATGCAGCTCGAAGTCATTAGCAAGGGATTACAACAACGATGTATATATGGGAACAAAGTCAAGTGGGGAGTTTGGTTGGGATGGTTTGACTGACTGACTTACAGCATAATGCAGGCCTCCTAAGACAATATTAACATATATCCACCAGGGCTCAACATTAACAGTCGCCCGAAGGCCTGGTGGAAGTGAAAGACGCTGTCAGGCAGACAAACCTCCCCCCAAACTGGCCTGATATGGCAAGTTAAATGCTTCGTTAAAAACTACTTTTACACACTGTATTCCAGTTTTTATATACCCCAAATGATGGTTACTATGACCCGAAGTCAAGCTCGGGCTTAACAATAGCCATGAAAATGCTTTTACAGTATGGATGAAGTGGGTTTTTTAAACTGAGCATTCAATGACCTGAAATTCTGAGGGAGAAGCAATGGCACTCGAAACTCTTGAATCGGAACAAACAATGGTATTGTGAGATTCTAAGGAGACTATTGGTATTGCAAGATTCGATTGCTCTATTTTAATGACATGAATGAATGAATTTTTTTTTTTTTGTATACTGAATCGAGGCTCGTGAAAGAGCTAACATTTATTTCACAAACAAAATATATAAAAAGAGGGAGCGGAAGACAAGATGGGGAGAGAAGGGGAAGCACACAAACATAACATTTGAGAGCAGGGAGATGTGTGGGAGGGAAAGGGCTTGGGGGGAGGAGGCGTGGGAAGGGGGGGGGGGGGGAGAATGAATGAATGAATGATCGTTTTAAGGCCATTTTCCCCGCTAGAGCGGGGGTTAGCTTTGCGGGCCCCATGACAATCATGGTTCCCTGTTTGAGGCAATGTTTTTACAGCCGGATGCCCTTCCTGACGCCAACCCT
Organism: Myxine glutinosa; assembly: GCF_964187855.1. NCBI lineage: Eukaryota > Metazoa > Chordata > Myxini > Myxiniformes > Myxinidae > Myxine > Myxine glutinosa. Next base: position 220,932,849 of record NC_136262.1, on the reverse strand, counting down.
TGGCCACGCTCTTACGATGCGCAGGGATACAGTATGCCTATTCTGAATCGGGGTACACACCGTGATCATTCATCCCAGCAAGCTGGTACTCAATTTGCCGACCTCGGAAGGATGACAGGCTGAGTCAACCCCCCTGGTGTTAATTCAGCGATCGACCGGGATTCGAACCCAGGACCCTAGGATCCCAAGCCGACACCCTAACCGCTAAGCCAATGCCAGGCTAATGTAAGGCTAATCTATTTTAACCGCCAGGCTAATCTATTTTAATGACATGTAAGAGTTTATTTCATGTGCCCTGACCTGATAGGCTATTGGTATTGCAAGATCCGATTGCTGTCTTTTAATTACGTTGCTGACTTTGTCATGTGCCCTGACATATTAGAGGCTCGGCAGAATAAGCGATCCAATTTGTTCAACCAAGCAGGCAAAATTATCTTCTTTTCGGATTGCGTCATCAACACAGAGGAAAAAAAAAACATGAGATAAATTGGGAAAAGGGAAGATGTCGAGAATTTAAGCCATTTTGGATGAAGGAATCCTCTTCGGTAAAGTACGAGCCAGTGGAAGAGAAGATGCATCACTGGGAGAGAGTGAGGGTCTGGAGAGAGAGACACCTTGCCCTTGGATTACATCGCTGCTGAATGGGGGGGACCGCAAAGGCCTTGACAGATGGAACTCGTGTAAATCCTCTTGTATCTGGACTTGTTTGCTAATTGTTACATGTCAATTCATTTGCAGTGATTGCTGCAGCAATTATTGTGTGCCAAGAAAATACTCAGATTGCTTACTATGTGGGAAATGCATCTTAGTAGTTTGAGTTTTATTGATAAAAAAATCTTTCTAAATACCAGTATGAAATTTAATACTCTGTAGACTTCTTGTATAGACTAGAGGGCTGTGATCGGCGACCGCTAATGGTTCCTGGTATAGCCAACTCGTAATATTAGCCAATTGGTAGCATTTGCAATCCTGCCTTATAATGAAAACAAACGTTTGTTTCTTTTCTAAAAAGTGTTACATCACAGACACAAAAACTAAAAACACAATGCCTCTCGCCGAGAACCATAATAATAATAAAAAAATTAATGAAAAATAAAATAATTTAAAAATTAAATAATGGAAAAATTAAATTCTTGAAAATTAAAAGAATTTCAATAATTGGAAATAGGGGAAAAATTAAATAATTGAAAAATGAAATGAAAATTTGAAAAATACATAAATAATTAAATAATTTGAAAAGAAAAAAAATGAAAATTGGGAACAATTAAATAATTGAAAATTTAAAAATAACAATGATGGAAAATTTCTTCAAAACGTGGGACACCATGGGACCAAGACTAAACACTTAGTAACCTCACTCCAGGAACGATAATAACTTGGACAACATAAGGAGAAACTGATTTATTGCAGTGCAACAATGCCCTTTTAACATGTCTTGCTCCTTTGCAGAAGGTGGAAACGCTGTGTGGCATCGGCATCAAGAAAGTGGCATGTGGTACACAGTTTTCAGTTGTCGTCACCAATCACGGCTGCGTACACACCTTTGGGCAAGGCAAGGACACGCTGCTGGTGCTGCATGCCTAATTATGACAGTGAAAGTGTCTACTTTGTGTTCCCATCCCAGAGGGCTTTCCGACTGACTGTAAAGATAAATGAGTGCAGGAATCGCAGCTACTCCGAACATGAGCTGCAACTCAGAAACTGTTACTCTTACTTATTTCCCTCTGTATCGTGTATGAGGCTCATGGAGTAGCTTGTACATGTTTGACATGAAGGACAAAGATATGAAGAGACATCAGCGTACTTTATTCGTGAATTATAAGAACATTGTTAGAAAATAGACAAATCAATATGAGGATGGTATTTGGCTTTGGTTAAACAATTGCATTCAAAACCAATCTCCGGTTTGTTGTCCCCCGTCGCACCGCGGAGCGAAAGGGGGACTATGGTTTTCCCCTCCGTCGTGTGTGCGTCCGTGCGTGCGTAAGCGAAGGACCGAATTCTAATCTGGTGTGTGGGTGCAACTCGGCATATGGAAGAACCCTATTGAAAATTAGGTCGCCACGTCAAAATCCAAGATGGCCACCGCCATGTATGTCTGAACCTTGTGAGCGGAATATCTTGAAAAATAAGCGAAGTACCAACTTCTAATCTGGTGTGTGGGTGTATCGAGGCAAAAGGAAGAACGCCATTGAAAATTGGGTCGCCATGTCAAAATCCAAGATGGCCGCCTTGCGTCTTCCACTTTGTCAACTCACATCACTTCACCGACGGGGGACCTAGGCGTAACGCTTGTTGTTTTCCTCAATCCCTTATGAATGCCCATTTTCTCAGGCCATTACATAATCCATGATCTTCCATATTATTGGCTAATGACTTGATGGACATGTATCACTCAGACTCACAGTCGATGGGGACTCAGGTCCTAACCCCCTAATAATACACCACGGAATGTTAAAATGTCAATTATATTTTCCTCTTGGACACCACATATTCATTCATTAATTTTGTGTGCAGCACATGGCTGCTGGATTGCATAATTGCCGAGAGGCATTGCTGTGCTCCCCTGTAGACCATAGCAGGAATTAGGAATTTGGTCTGGATGCCGGCGATACCTTGTCTACTCTTTGCGGAGGACCTTTAATGGATAATAGGATCTTTAATGTCCACTAAGTAATGCAAGGACATTGGCACCCGGCTTAACGTCCATCTGATGGATGGCACGCATTAACGCCTCGCCCTGAGAGGATCGAATCACAATAACAACAAATTTTACGAGTCAGTGCTGCAGGTGTAACTTCCCTTTTAGTTCAAGGAGTGTAAGTGTAAAAATGTTCTGTATGATCTTGAGCAAACATTTTCGTCCCCCATGCCTTATTTCTTTCTTTCTCCCATCCCACCTCCCCCACTCCCCCCCACCTCTACCCGCCCTCCATTGTCACATGTCTGGTGGATGGCTTGGCATTTTGTCGCTACAGATCGCCTCATTGGCCTGCCAGAAGGCCTCCGTGCTCGTAATCAAAACCGCCCTCGGTGGGTGCCTGCACTCTTCCACCACTTCATCATGGATATCGCCGTCGGCGCAGAACATTCAATTGCTGTGTCGTCCACCGGGGCTCTCTTTGTTTGGGGCAGCAATTCAGAAGGACAGGTTTGCCGATCGCTTCTTTTTTTTTTCACTTGCTGACCGAGCCCCCCCCCCCCCCCCCCCCACTCCCACTCACACAGGTAGTGAATGATTTACTGAAGGGGTAATGGAGGGCCTGCATATCGTTTGCAATTTGGCTTCATAAGCTGATCTAAGATTGAATTCAGCTGTTTGATTCGATTCTTTTTCTAATTCACTTTAAAATATTTATTTTTAAATCAGACCTTCATTACTTTGGTTTCCTTTCAGGAAGAATCAACTTCAATGCCAAACATTCCTCTTGCCCACCAGGTGCATTTTGGTTGACGAAAACTTGCACGCATGCAAGTAGGCCCGATATTGTATGTAGGGCCAATATTTCTCATAGGAACGCTCGTCACCCTGCATCGACAATTAAAATATCTTTTGATTGGAGAATAGGAGGGGGTGGAGGCTCGGAGGAAAGGGCCGAGGTTGATGAAAAATTTCATCCAACATAAAAACGTTAAGTCCTTTGGGAATATAGGAATAGTGAATATGTTTTTATACAATCACTTTTCCTGTGGGAACCGCAGGATATTTTGAAAGCTAGCTATTCCCTGAACTGAGATCGGAGTTTAAATTCCTGTGGGTGACAATCGTGCCATTCTCCTGCATTGTACTGGCTATCATCCTTCGGGAACGCCGTCGAGCAGGCTCTGTCATATGTTTGTGTTCATTTTGTAATTTTAAGATATTTCACCATTTCCCTTATCCTGCAGGCATTGTGCAACCTGGCCAACGTTATTAAGAACGACAACTCAACCACTCCTTTGCACTCACTTTCAGGACTTTATCCATTAACCCTGGTTTTGGGCTAGCGGCTAGGGTGCCGGCCTATGATCCTATGATCCTAGGATCCTGGGTTCGAATCCCGGTCGATCGCTGAATTAACGCCACGGGGGTTGACTCAGCCTGTCATCCTTCCGAGGTCGGCTAATTGAGTACCAGTTCACTGGTAATTCCCTGTGTGTCGCAAGAGGCGACAAGCAGGGTTGGCGGCAGGAAGGGCATCCGGCCATAAAACATTGCTTCAAAAAGGGGACCAAAAAACAACAACAACCACGGTTCCCGAAAAAGGCCATGCAGGGAAAAATGGCCTCTAAAGGTGGTTATATATATATTTATCCAGAGTGTTAGTAGACCGTCTGCCACCATTGATTCTGTGGTGGCACCTACAGTGGTCATTTGTATTTGAACTATTAGTGATTTGAAACGATAATTGTTTTGCAATTTGATGACATTTTGTGCTCGTGAAATTTTCTTCTTCTTCTTCTTCTTTTGTCCAATGTGGGAAATGAAGTTTCAGACTCGTCATCACAACTGATTTTGGTGTGGAAGCCTATTTCATATTGAGACCAGCAGTAATTTTACCTTTTCAATAAACTTGTGCGCACATATTCAAAATAAAGACCAATTACTGCACTGTAGTTACAAGAAGCCAGACATTAACAATACATACATACACACACACACACACACACACACACACACACACACACACACACACACACACACACACACACACACACACACACTCACTCACACACATATACACATACACGCACATACACATACATAAACACACACATACATACACACACACACACACACATACACATAACTAAACACACATACACACACACATATACACATACACGCACATACACATACATAAACACACACATACACACACACACACACACACACACACACACACACACATACACACATACACACATACACACACATACACACATACACACATACACACACACACACACACACACACACACACACACACAATTAATTGTACAGTATCGGTTATTCCTAAACTTAAATAATTTAAAGGATTGTTGTAAATGATGTTACACACATGATGTTACAACATGCTATCACACACACACACACACACACACACACACACACACACACACACACACACACACACACACACACACACACACACACACACACATGTAATACTTAAAGGAGAACCATGCTTCTGTCCATGTGTCTGCCCTTCCGTCATGCTTTATTCCAAAGGGTTCCTGCTTTCGTAGAATAGTAAAAATTGTACTGTTGGAAAGCTAATTAATCGATTTACTCGGAGCAAAAAATAGTCTCATTAATTGTAAAACTGTCTATTTTAAAAGTCTGTTTCTCTGTGATGGAAGAAGAAGAAAAAGAATCAGGACCTGGACCTTTATTACAGCGATTCCAACAGTACGACAGCAGGAACCATTTCGAATAAAATAAAGCATGATGGATATGGAAAGAGCTCACAAAATGATGTACTGCATATAGTAGTGATACTTGTTGAAGCAGTTGAAAAATATATAATAATACGCAGAAGGAACACACAAACAACAAAAACAGCCACGACGACAGCAGCAGCAATAAGAAGACTTGTTAACAAACATCATTCTTTCACATAATTCACTTCATTTTACATCCTCATTGCACAGACATTACATTGCATTACATTTTACATGCACAGATAGATATGCAATATGTTTGTGAAGTGCAACATGCTATCTTTTGATTAAACTCAGCGAATCGACAGGTAGGTCCGGTTAGTGTGTTACACTAACCTCTTTCCTTGCCGTAGCTTGGGCTTGGCCACACAAATCCCGTGAGAGAGCCCACACTTGTGACGTCACTAGAAGGAAAGAAAGTGTGGCAGGTTGCAGCAGGGCGCTGCCATAGTGCAGCCTGGACGGCCCTGCCCCTCTCTCCACGTGCTCCAGGTATGCATGTACTGCAGAACCTGTACTGCGGCTTTCCGTAAAATCACCATAATGTATTTAGTACATACTGCACAACAGTTTCCGATGCAGAACAGTTTCCCAACATGCGATGTCTTGGCCATTCTGACTCGAGGAGTGATTCTGATTCTTTCTTTGTAACCTCCAACTGGGCGTCAGCCCGGCTGGGGGCTTGTATTTTGGATGCTGCCAGTCCGTTTGTCCATGCATGGGAGCCAAAAGTCATGAGACATACGATTTTATTTACTAATTTTGGCAATTAAAAAAAAAAATACAGGAGATAATGTATTGGATTGTATATACTTTCGGAAACCATTATTTATTTATATCAACTTTACCATCTCCATGACCAACATCCAACTTTGGATTACTGCCGGACCCGACATTTGCAGGGGATACGTTCCTGGAAAATGCCGCGAATGTCGAATACGCGAATGTCGGGACAATGTTTCATTGGGAAAAGTGGGATAGGTTCCCGGTGGTTTGTGATTCATAAGTTAAAATTTTATAATTTATGAACACGAATGCACATAATTGCTGTTTCATTTTAAATGCTTACAAATAAATAAATAAAATCATGTAAACCATTCCAAAAGGTTAGCTCACTCTTTTACCGCGAGTGTCATGTTACTTCATCGAAAACGAACCGTTTGTTTTGCTCCGCTCTTGTGTGATTCCCAAAGCACGTCTTGATCCCAGAAATTGTTATTGTTTCAACCGTTCGGAGTGCAAGCCCGAAGGAAGACACGGCACTCTGCATTATTTTACAAAGATAGATGTTCAGTTTAAATTGCATGATTTTTTGGCCGCATCGACCAAAGTGTAAATGTTGACCGATCAGCGAGTCTGGTTCATGGTTCGGTAAGTAAAAATAAACTTTTATTTTGGATTTAAATGAAAATTAAATTCTAACACAAGGACTGCGATGCCGGGAAGTTTAAAATCATGCAATTTAAACTCGACGTCTATCTTCGTAAGAGAATACAGAATACTGTTTAAACGGCAACTATTTCCTGGATCAAGACGTGCTTTGGGGATCACACTTTAATCGTGTGAGGACTGTATTGTAATGCTATGTTCCTGGTCTATGTTTGTGGTTTGGTTCCATGTTTTGTGAATGACCATCTGCCCTTCCCACTCGGAGGGGATCGACTGTGATCTTGGAAGAGCACGTCTTAGCCTTTCCAATTAAGCAGTATACTACACGGACTAAAGGTATTTTAAACAGTATCACAGTATTTTAAACCATTTTCAATTGTTGCACGGAGACGGGGCTGCATGTTAAATCATACTAAAGGAATCATAAGACTTTAAAAAGGAATCATAAGACTTAAAACGAAAAACAGTTTTTTAAATAAAATTAAATATTCACTTGTGGTTCCCGATCAAAAAAAAAAATGTTTGCACCCGCGACAAACTGCGAATACACAAAGCACAGGGCCTCGGATGTTGACACAGGTCGCATTTTGTTAACCGCGAATAGCGAAACCACAAATGTCGGGGTCAGACATTATTTATTTATATACACTTCCATTATTGGATACCAACATAACACCTTGAATTATTAAGCCTGTTGTTGGCTCTTGGCTGCTTTATTATCTTAGGGTCTTGAGTTTCAATCCCTATCATGCCGTTAAATAACAGAAGGTGGGTGGACTCATCCAGTCATCCTTCCATGGTCGGCAAAATAAGTACCAGCTTACTGGAAATGGGGAACTGCATCAGCAGCACAGCCCCGCTCTCAGCAATGATGCAACCAGCAACCACAGGCTGCACACAAAATAATAATAAACCTTGAATTATTTATTTACTAGCAGAGGTACCCGGCTTTGCACGGGAGTGGGAGGAGGAGGGGAGGGGGAAGAGGAGGGGAGGGGAACGGGGGGGAGGGGGGAGGGGGAAGCGGGGGAGGAGGAGGGGAGGGGGAAGAGGAGGGGAGGGGAATGGGGGGGGAGGGGGAAGGGGGGGGAGGGGGGAGGGGAATGGGGGAGGGAAGGGTGCGGGGGTGCCCAGGGGAAGAAGGGCCCCTCCCCTCCCCCTCCCCCCCCGTTCCCCTCCCCCCCGTTCCCCTCCCCCCCCTCCCCTCCCCCTTCCCCTCCCCCTTCCCCCTTCCCCCTCCCCCTCCCCCCTCCCATCCCCTTCCCCCTCGTTCCCCTCCCCTTCTCTTCCCCCTCCCCTCCTCCTCCCCCTTCACACCAGGGGGGTTGACTCAGCCTGTCATCCCACCGAGGTCGGAAGTCGGAACTCATTGTCGTCAAATAAATGTAGCCTGTATGTTTCACTCTTTGTCACATGCCGTTGGTCCCATGTCAATCGGATGAAGTTGAAAAATTAACGTTACGAAGGTTCTCTCGGACGTACTGATTCCGAATAATGAAGTTGAAAAATTAACGTTCCGAAATACGCTAATTACGCTAACAGAAGCGCTGGAGGGAGCACTGCGCTCCCTCCCTTAGATTCCCTCCCTCTTCTGCTAGCGCTAATTATGCGTAACACACTAATTTTAAAACCCGAAGTTTTTTTAATTTTAAGGTGTGCTGTAGTCAGAAGCGCTAGAAGCGCTGCGCTCCCTCCCTTCGAATCCCTCTCTCTTCTGCTAGTGCTAATAATACGCTAATTTTAAAACCCGAAATTTTTTAAATGTTTATGTCTCCGTGACATTCCTGGGACCATCCCGAGTCGAACAGTACTTTCCGCTCGCAAATCCGTCCACGGGTTCTCGAGATCTTAGAGATCATAGATAGATCAGGATACAGACACAGAGGCCAACTCTACTTTATATATATAGATTTGAATACATTTTCTCATTAAATACAAATACTACTTACCACCGTTAATTATTTATTTATACTCGTTTTTTATTACCGACATTCCGCATTTAATTATTTATTAGTTCCCTACCCGGAGGGGACTACAAGTTTGCTCTCGGTCTCTCTGTCCATCCTTCCGTCCGTCTGTCCGTCCCACCTGTGGGAGGGGTGGGGGGGGGGGGGTTTAACCTTTTGTCCCCCGTCGCACCGCGGAGCGAAAGGGGGACTATGGTTTTCCCCTCCGTCCGTGCGTCCGTCCGTCCATGCGGGCGTGCGGGCGTGCGTGCATGCGTAAGCGAAGGACTGCATTCGAATTTGGTGTGTGGGTGCAACCCACGTCAAAATCCAAGATGGCCACCGCCATGTACTGTATGTCTGATGCCATGTATGTCTGAACCTTGTGAGCTGAATATCTTGAAAAATAAGCGAAGTACCAACTTCTAATTTGGTGTGTGGGTGTATCTCGGGATAAGGAAGAACGCTATTGAAAATTGGGTCGCCACGTCAAAATCCAAGATGGCCGCCACCATATATATGTCTGAACCTTGTGAGCGAAATATCTTGAAAAATAAGCGTAGTACCAACTTCTAATCTGGTGTGCGGGTGTATCTAGGCAAAAGGAAGAACGCTATTGAAAATTGGGTCGCCACGTCAAAATCCAAGATGGCCGCCTTGCGTCTTCCACTTTGTCAACTCGCATCATTTCACCGACGGGGGACCTAGGCGTAACGCTTGTTCCATATCCTTTATCATATTCAACTGAAACTTGGTATATAGTTTTATTATGATAAGTTACAGAACAAGTTTGAGTTTCGGGGTGTTTCGTCAATTTCGCCAAAAAAGTTTTCCATTTTTGCTTGGAACAAGAGCATTTATTAGGACCGGTCGGGGGCATTTATTGCAAAGCAATTCTCCTTGTTGTTTATTTTTATGCGTTTAAGCCAATGGTTCTTAACCTGCAGCTTGCTGGCCGCATGTGGTCCAATCAGCACACTTCTGAGGCCCAAGTGATGTCCTGTTAAAAAGCAAGAACTGCTTCAAACAAAGGAAATTGCCAGATCCAGCGTCAAACCAGATTAATTTTAACAGTTAACATACATGGATTTAGAATGGGGGAATTAGTGTTGAAATGAGTGGTGGATGTAATTGGGGGAGCGTGGACCGAAATTTATAGTGAGTGGTTAAAGTGAATGGCATGGTGTGAAGTGGGTGTGTATGAGATAAAGAGTGGAAGCAATACACACTCCATGCAGTGATGAATCCCAGCATAGTGATAGCTAGATAGAGGGGATTCAGAAGTTTTGGAACATGGATGCCTCTTCTGTGTTGGTGCTGAAAGAGGGAAAGTCAAATGGTAATGGATGCAAAAGTGGAGTTGAAGGGCTGGGAATGTGGACTGAGGGTGACAGACATTGGGATGTATTGGGTAATTTTAGACAGACATTGGGATAAGTTGTTGTCTGATAACTGGATAACTAGACATAAAAACAACGCATGTTTAATAGCTCGATTAATTACTTTACGCTGACCCTAAACATTCATTTTCGGGAAACAACTGCTCCATTCTCAGCGTTATTAACCCTTCGGAGCCATTTACCCAACAATATATATATACAGACTTGGCATTTAATATGGAATATTTTTTTTGTGGGGGTGAACTTACTTTTCAAGATGACTTAGAACCAAAAGTTCATTGGAATTATGTTGAAATTATTCTAGATTTTGTTAATGTGACCTTTAAAAGAAACAAAAACCACATTTGACATTTCGAAGCAAATAAATTGACCCTTGAAAGTGATGTAAACTGATACAACAACAAACAACAACATGCATTTTAAAGGCCATTTTCCCTGCTGGAGCGGGGGTTAGCCTTGCGGTCCTCATGACAATCTTCTCCATTTTGCCCTATTTTCTGCATCTCTCCTTGTTAATCCCCTTGCCCGCATTTCTTCTTCCACCATCTTTAGCCAAGTCTTTCTCGGTCTTCCCCGTCTTCTACTTCCTTCTACATTCATTTCCATCACTCTTCTCAACCAGTCACTTTCATCCTTCCTCAACACATGACCAAACCATCTCAACCTGTTCCTCTTCACGGCATCAAACCCATCATCTTTCGCAATTCATCATTTGTCTTCCTCTCTCTCAACGATACTCCGCACATCCGTCGAACCATTCGCATTTCCACCCTTTCCAACCTTCGTTGCTGCTCTACATTCATTACCCATGTCTCGCTCCCATAAATCATAACACTTCTCACACATGCAGCATACACCTTTCCCTTCAGTTTCAACGACACTCCCCTCATCATCAGCACGCCACTCAGTTCCCGAAACTTCTTCCATGCACATCTCACTCGAGCAACCGTTGCCGAGTCTGATCCACCTTCTCCATTCAGCATGTCTCCGAGGTAGCAAAATGTTTTCACACCTTCCAGCTTCACGCCGTCTCCAAGATCCAACTCAACATTTCCTCCATCTGCAGCTCCCTCTGTGCACACCTTACATTTGAATGTAGCTGCCACACTGGTTAATGACCCTCTCAGACCACTACATTTTTGATGAACCCACTCAGCGCACATTGTACACTGAATGGAGTTCACTCCAACACCCTTCCTACACACAGCACAGGGCCACTTCCCAGTTCTTTCCACCTCACCACATGCTTTACCACTTGCCATCACCTTCGTCTTTCCGATATTCACCTTCAGACCTTTTGTCTCCATACATTCCTTCCATGTGTTCATCTTTTCCTTCAGTCCATCCATACTTTCCGCATTCAACACCAGATCATCTGCATACAACAACTCCCATGGTAAACCCTCCTTTATGTTCTGAGCCAGCACCTCCATCACAGCTACAAATAGTAGTGGACTTAGTACCGACCCCTGATGCACTCCCACCTTCACCTCAAACTCACCACTGTTTCCGTCCTTCGTCCTTACAGCTGTGCGTGCTCTTTTGTACATTGCCATCACTACTCTGATCAACCATTCCTCCACTCCTAACTTCCTCAATGCCCATGTCAATACTTTGCGTGGAACCCGATCGAATGCTTTCTCCAGATCAACAAACCCAAGAAACAACTTCTTCCTCTTCTCCATGTACTTCTCCTGCAACTGCCTCACAATGAAAAGCGCGTCTGTCGTTCCTCTTCCTGGCATGAATCCAAACTGCATTTCGTCGATCTTCACTTTCTTCTTTATCCTCCCCTCCAACACCCTTTCCAATACCTTCATTCCATGCTCCAATAATTTTATCGCTCGGTACGAGCCACACTCCAGAGGGTCACCTTTCCCCTTGTATAGAGGGACGAGGGTACTCAGTTCCCAATCCACTGGAATGCGGACTTCTTTCACCACCAGATTACAGATCTCTGTCATTCTCTTCACACCCCAACTTCCTGCTGCCTTCAACATATCTCCCACAACTCCCGTCGGCCCTCCCACTTTTCTACCCTTCATTGCTTTTATCGCTTCCTCAACTTCCTTCTCAGTTATCTTCTCCCATCCCGCTTCATCCTTCAAGCAACTTGGATGTAAACTGATATCAGATGTTTTAGTACAAACTAAATCAGATGTAAACTGATGTCAAACTAAATTCACGGACAGTACTGTGTTAAACTTCTGTACGTTTTCCAGAAGTATCTCTTTATTTTGCACATTAGCCAAAAATTTTTTCAAAAAAAACAAAAGCTAAATTATGACTGGGATTACGGACAGTAAAATTACAGTTCAGTACTTCGTGTAACCCTCACGAGCATTCAGGAGAGCACGTACACGTCGAGGCATGCTGTTCACGAGATTTGCCAAGATTTGGACAGGAATCACTTGCCATGCAGTGACAATAGTCTGCTGCAATTCACGCACAGAGGTAGGCTGCTGGTCCAAGTTGTCGATTTGACACGTTAATTCTGCCCACAAGTTCTCTATTGGATTCATATCCGGGGACATGGCAGGCCACTCCATATGCTCTACACCACGGTCAGCAAGAAAGTGTTGGATCATGCGAGCACGATGAGGCCGTGCATTGTCATCTTGGAAGACAAAGTTTCCTGGAAAGGCTGCACGAGCAAATGGAAGCAATGTTTCTTCCAGAATGACCCTGTACTTGAACTGGTTCAGGTTTCCATTCAGAACAACCAGGTCAGTTTTGTCCCCTGCATGAAAAGCAGCCCAAACGGTCACCCCACCACTGAAGGTCACGTGATTCCAGTGTCCTGGCTGCCATTGACGGTGCTCTCTGGTCCACTGCAATCGGCGCTGGCTGTGTTGTCTGGTCAGGCGTGGCTTTCTCAGGGGACGCCTGGCACGATAGCCTGCTTGAACCAGTCATTGGTTGACTAGCCTTCTGGATACAGGCACATTTGTCAGTTGCTGCCACTCAGCCCTTAGCCGATTAGCTGAATTGGTACGGCCATTGCAGACTAACCGGTGCAGCTGGCGATCATCTCTCCTTGTGGTTCTGCGTGGACGTCCTGGCCTCTGTATTGGAGTAGGGACACCCCTCTGAGCATTTCGGTTCAGGATCTTTGACACCTGACCTTGAATGATGCCATACTGCCGAGCAATAGCACGCTGTTTCATGCCAGAATTTCGTAAAGCCACCACTCAATGACAAACAGCATTGTCAAGTTGACGGACCATCTCCAGAGGAAGCAGCAATAACCTTTGTAGACGTGCAGCAGTTGTTTTCCACTAATACAGAATGCAACAACCCTTCTATACCCGATTGTGAAGCCAATCGTCAAATGTACCTTTTCCTTACATTTTGTCACGCCACCTGTGATATAATCCTGTTATTGACTTCTTGCTGCGAAAGACAATCAGTGACATGGTTCTTTCAACAAAGACATCACTGAAGGGTAAAAGAAACTCACCAGATTGATATACTGAGTTCAGAAAGTAAATGCAAGTCAAGAAAGAAAAAAAAATTCCATATTAAATGCCAAGTCTGTATATATAGTAAAAAAAAAAAAAAAAAAGCCATGGTATGGTAATATTTATCAGAACTGGCATTTATTTACTTTGCCAAGACAATGCATTGTAACTTAACCCAGACCTGACCATTTTTGTGGGTGATTACTGGCTCTCCATCTTCTTGTGATTAATTATCCACTTTATGCTGTTAATTATGCTCTCTGGAGATTTGCATTTTCCTTCGGTGTTCCAGATTAATGCAATTTTATGCAGAAGTTGGGGGAAAAAATTATATTATTTTACACACATGGTCACAAAAAGTCCCATGTTACACAAACTAGCGTGATCACATTCAATGTGGCAACGGTTATTTTAAAAATATGGAATTTTGTTTGCCGTTGTGTTCAGATGTTCATTCTGAGAGTACGAGTATATTTCGTTGCATGTTTATCAAGAGTTCCACGGGTTCAAACGAGGCATGATTATTGGGTTTCAAAAAGCAGGCCTTTCATTATTTGCCATATCACACCTTGTATGTAGCCTGATTCGATTCAAAACACGGAGTCATTGTTAGAAACGATAGATACTTGCTGCTTGTGTACCTCCACCATTAGCGAGACCACGGAATACTCGACAAGCCACTACATCACATTTTTATTGTGTGGTCATTGGCAACTCAAGGGTGGGCCATTATGATGTTTGCTTCTTCCCCTCCACTGCAAAACTCTGGAACTCTTTAACTTCCCATGTTTTTCCAAACACATATGACCTTCCCCTTTTCAAAAAGCAGTTTTCCTTTTTTTTTTTTGTGGACTTGTGGAAGAGCTAACTTTAATCACAAAAATACAAACTGACACATGAAACGTAAGATAAAGGGAGCGGAAGACAAAATGGGGAGAGAGAGGGAAGCACACAAGTACAACAATTGAGAGCAGGGACATCCGGAGATCTGTGGGAGGGAGAGGGCTTGGGGGGAGGAGGCACGGGAAGGGGGGGGGGAGGTATAAAACACATGGACACTGCTAGGACTTCCAGGAAAGAAGTCGGTATTTCAAAAAAGTGGATCTGGGGTGAATTAACGGGGGTAGAAAAGTTCGAGGTTTTGGATGGGGGAAGACAAGAGATGGTGGTCAACAGCTGTTTTAAAGACCTGGGATTGAAGCGAGTGAGGGAGTTTGGCCCAAAGGCGGGAGAAAAGAGGAATGAAAGAGTGAAGGTGAATAGAGAGTCTTGATTTTGGCAGTTTAACCATTTGGGGGACAGAGCACAGACAGAGCTGGGAGAGGAAGGCCGGGGAGGAGTCGGTAGAAGACAGAAAGACCACCAACCTGCCTGCCGTCAGTGAGTGAAAGGCCCTCGGAGTTAGCTTCATTGCGGGAGATTCCAATGATTCTGAAAGCTTTGGTTTCAACAGCGTGAAGCTGAGCTCGGTGTGAGGCAGGAGCACCAGCCCAAAGTGGAGAGCAGTATTCCTTTGAGCTGCAGATGAAAGCCTTGTATGTGGTGAGGAGCTCAGGTGTGCCAAGGAAGGACTTCGTACGACAGATGATGCCCATTCGGCGACTGGCTGTGGAGGCCAGCTTGGAAATGTGGTTTTCCCAGGAAAGATAAAAAATGTTTTTTTTTGTTTTTTTTTTCAAAAAAATTCAAAAATTCAAAAATAATAATAATAATTCAAAATTCCCCCCCCCCCCCCCCCCCAAAAAAAGAAATTACATTTTTTTTTCCCCAGGTTAAGATAACTTCCTCAAAACCTGAGACCTTCCTGAGACTATTCTCTCTTTATTCACTTTTCTATCAATGCAGCTCTTTTATTTAAGGCCTGGCCTCGATGAGGACTGCAGCCTTCAACATTAAAAAAATATATAGATATATACAGAGGTGTCTATGCTTCTACATGTCTACCCACGAAAACATTACTGTGATAACAAGTTGCACGACACCAGTACCTCTGCTTATTGGCTGCAGCTCATTCCCAAAGGTCATTTGTCGATCTTTGTTTCGATTGAGCATTCATATTGGTCATTTGTCTGGAAATTTGCAGCTGTGCATCGGTCGATGGTATTTGTTGTTGAATGAGGAATGGCCAGATATCTGTACATTGCTTTTAATGAATTGAGCTCGTATTGGGCAACATCACTCCCTTTTGGACTATTTGGGATGATTGTGGAATTGGCCACCGCTTGTCATCTTCCCAGTTGTTCAAGACAACACGTTGGCCTAGTGGTGCATTGTAGAGATGGCCCATATTGTGCCAATTCCGTGTGTGGCGAACACATGACATCGTATTCCATACTATTTATAATGAAGGAACGAAATTATTGAGGCTTAGGATTTAGCAAATTGATAGATTTGAGGAGAAATGTGTCGGCAGGGTGTATCAGTCACCTCTTCCCCAAGTTGCTGTGACGAAGTGTCATGAGGCGAACCACCGGAGGTTGCACGCCTGAAAAGCCATTTCACAAGAGGTGTTTTCCCACCTCTGAGGGAATAATATCCTGTCGTGTAGAGATCCAGATAACCCAATGAAGGGGACGCACAAATGCGATCCGTGCATGCCTTATTCCATCGGATACTCTTCAAATTGTTTTCATCGAATTTATAAAATTTCATTCCTGGTGTCTAATGATGGAGGGTTGAGAAGCATTTTTGTGGCAGCTGCCTCTTTTCATAGCAATATATTTTGCTTCTTTTGAACACAACAGAACTGATGTAAACAAATCGGACACATTTTCTTCACATCACTTTTGCATTAAAGTTCGCTCTCTTTTAATTGTCTTGCAGAATTGCAAATCTAAAATAGTACATGTTGATGTATTGAGGATTTATTTATTTACTATCTATATATTGACTGGTATGATTTCGATTCTCACGGCTGCTCATTTTTGTCGTCTTGCACTTGGCAAGCTCGGGGGGTATGCCAATCACCCCTCAACATGAGTGGAGAGAGGCCTTCATTCTATGTGGACTGGAGGCCTTCATTATACGTGGACTGCAATGGGATGGTTTAGCAGTTTTACGGATACGTGTCTTGGGATCACAAAAGAGCTTGTAAACCTACAACGATGTTGGCATTCAACGCTGTGCAACTTTTTAATCACAGGTCACGGCGTTAAATGGGACGAGCATCCTTTAAAGGCATATATTAATTATTTACACAAATATGGCTGCGTTTCAAACCCATACCCCTCTCCCTCCCGCCTCCCTCAACCCCCCCACCCTCCCCCCAACCCCCCCCCCCTCCCCCCCCCCCCCCGCCCCTAACATCATTTTCCTCCTTACTTTCTTAAGGCTTCTCGAATTCATGGTTTTCTCTGCACTTCTTCTTACAAACCATCTCATATCCTTCCAAAATTTCCCATCCCTCTCACTAATCCCCACGCCGCAGTATCTTTCCTTTCTCAATTTGAATTATTATTAATTTCGTAACCCCCCCCCCCCCCCTCCCCCCACCTTGGGCCACCCACCCCCAGTGGGTACGTAATAACATGATGTCCCTTTAATGTTATATATGCTGAAGATTTGCACAAATAACTTACAAATGCTGTCACAAAACATGCCGGATGCTGAAGACCACGACGTTTTATTTATATATACTTGATATCCCAAAGAAAACACCGCTAGAATATAGTGGGTGCAGATATTTATTCAGACTATTTTCATGTCAGTTATTTTCATGATATTTCAATAAATGCCCAGAGTTATTCCTGCCAATATTCAGTATAATTCATTCCCCTTAGAATTGAACAAATTCAGTAAGGGATTTTTTAATATAGGAGAGATTGTAGTTTTTGTTAAAATTCAAATTTTTCTTTGCCTTCGGAACATCTTTGGCACCGTAGATTTAGAGGTGCGTGTTGACGCATAATGAGTGCAATGCGATGAAAGTGTGCAATGCTCTCTGAGTGGTCCTTCATCCTTCTAGGAACGAGGGTCTCTCTACGACTTGGCAAGCCAAAGTGTATACCGCCGCAGTACGGGGTCCTGCGCGAGTGCAGCTTGGAAGCAGTTCGTGCGCGCCTGCGGGTTCTCTATCATTTCTCTGACCTTATGTACATCTCTTGGAGGCTTCTCAACCTTAGTCCTAACAATCAGGTGCCTCGAGGAGAACAAAACCACATTGATATCGTTTTATTTTGGGGTTTTTTGGATGTTGCTTGAAATCTGGAATAAGATTGTAATCGTATTTCATCGATTCATCTGAAGATGGTTGGAGGATAATGTTCTGCTACTACTCGTGCTATGGCAAATGAGGAGCTTCGTGTCGATAAGTGATGGTAGCACTAATGGGTCTAAAAACAAAATGCATTGCGGAATGTTTATTGCAAGTCACCAAGAAAACACTACAATTATGAAGGTAGCTCATTTGTCATCTCTAAAAGTGAACAAAGGTAATTAATTTACTCCAACTGATTGCTTTATCCTCCCTGACGTTTGCTTGTTTGTGCTTTCTTGGCTAGTATACGACGTCACGATACGGCGCTGGCATGTGGGGTATAGTGCATGGCAATCTCAGGCCATTACTGACTCCCAGGGTGTATACGCTGCCATGGTGCGGTCCATTGGCAAGACCATGGTGCAAGGAAAGAATTACGGACCTCAAATCACTGTCAAGCGCCTCTCTACCAGGCAAATATTCTTCACCCACATCCTTCCACTATTATGTATACCCTTCCTCCCTTTTTCCTCCCTTTTTTCCTTCCTCTTCCTCTTCTTCCTCTTCTTCCTCCTCCTCCTCCTCCTCCTCATCCTCCTCTGTACGCTCCTCCCCTCCACCGTACGCTCCTCCCCTCCACCATCACCAAGGAAAGTGGCAGGCCCATTAATACCTTAAAGTGCATATCTTTGTCAAATTACATAGCATTGGGATGTTCGGGATCCTTGGCTGGCCGATGTTTAGTATATGCTTTGCTTTCCGCAGGGGTCGAAGATGCAAGCCCATCTTTGTGCAAATAGCAAGGCAAGTGGTGAAACTGAGCCCGTCATACCTGCGCCTGCCTTCTCGTGCCTGGAAGGTCAAACTGGTCGGCGAGGGGGCAGATGATGCTGGTGGTGTCTTCGATGATACCATTACTGAGATGTGTCAGGTCTGCCTGGTTGGGAATTTATCATTTATCAATTCTTTCTATAATTATTATATCATTATTGTTGTTATTAGTTATTGCTGAAGTGATGAAATAAGAAAGCACTCGTGCCTAATAACATTTCAAATCTTCAATTCCCTTGAGCTCAAGCGCAATATATTTGATTCTTCAGAAGCAGTGAAATGTCACCCGGTCACACCGAAGGCAGGAGATGAAGCATGAGAGTTTATCTCCATGAATCCTATAAGTGCCTTGGGCTATTCAGGCAGTGCCCAATATATGTAAACCTACTTTATATCATTGAGAGCTTCGCTGAGACACACACAGGCTACATATTAGGAGGAAAAAAAAAAAAGGTAGGGAGTTGAGGGGGGGGGGGGGGTGGCAGCTGTGTTTCTGGCCTTCATTAATATTTAAGCCCCTCACTTATTTAATTTAAGCACTTGGCCTTATTTCCTTTCCCATTTCACCCCTTCCATGAATATCCACCTTTAGTGTCCCCAAAATTGCTTATTTGTGCATTAAGGTTTTGGGATCCGTAAATTAAACGACAAATGGAAATCGACCTGCGGATGATAAAAGGGTTTGTAAGAGCCACGTGATGGTGTTTACAAGTCATCGTATAATTTGAGACTCAGTACTGTGAGTGATGGTCTTGCAGGAGCTGGAGACGGCGATTGTTGACCTTCTGATCCCGACTCCAAATGGCACAGCAGCGGATGTTGGTTACAACAGGGACAGGTATGACGTGTGTCGCATATTTGGAAAAAACCGTATTCCTTCCTTAAACCTTCCTTAAAAGAAAAACCTTCCTTAAAAGCTAGACCGATTGCCAAAAAAATAAAATATTAAAGGCAGCCCCAAAATGAGATGCTCGACTTGTTGTGACCAGGCCGAGAAGACTGAAACAGAATGATTGTAGATTTTGAAAGGGAAGTCTCACATTTTTCAAAAACACATGCACTGAAAATGGATTACATCAAATCCATGAGCCCATTTATTTATACGCAAATCAATTATATAGGACATCTATGTCGACATGTTGAAGTTGCCTGCTGTGCAATGAACAATTGCGTCTACATTGTTGGCAATGCCGCACATTTCAAATCTTCCATTATTTTTTTTTCCATGCAGCTCAAAAATGTATAAATAAAGACAATCAAGTGAAGCAACCATCCCTATTATATTCAGGCAATCTTTGTGTGCACCGCATCACCTGTATAAAGCCGGTTTAATCGCGGCCAACACAAAAGGTTTATTCTCCCTTAAAAAGTGCAAATGATGGTCGAATAACCCACTGGGCATTCATGAGGTTTTATTTTTGTATGAGCAGTTTGTCGGTGAATCGATGGCAGTGGGCCAAACGTTCATTATATGAATGGCTCGAGTCAAAGCATCCGAAAGCCGCCTTCGGTTGTGATGCTTTAATTGAAGGCGTAGACGCAGCCAATGAGTCCAATAACTGCTTCGAACACATAGCGTTGCAGTTGCATCGTTCGTGCAGCATTCTACCTTGGCACCGCATGAGATTTATAACGAGCCTGTCAGGGCTTTGCACTCGTTTTGCGGCACCGTGCTGGGATGATGACTTAGGGGTTGTGTTTACAAAAGCCTTCTTCCGTTTTCTTCATTGTTGATGAAGTTTCTTTTTTCTTTTTTTTTGTTCGCCCACCGGCAGGTTCCTGTTCAACCCGTCAGCACAATCCGACGAGCACTTACTCGAGTTCAAGTTCCTCGGCATACTCATGGGTGTGGCGATGCGAACCAAGAAACCCCTGGATTTGCACCTGGCCCCCTATGTCTGGAAGCAACTTTGCTCTTTGCCGTTGTCACTGGACGACTTGGAGGAGGTGGACCTGCTCTATGTGCAAACGCTTCGCACGATTGCGCATATTGAGGACAGCGGAATCACCGAGGCTAGCTTTCACGAGGGTGCAGAACCCCTATCATTGTTGCGTGTTGGGGTGTGATTCACCGCAGCTGGGCTTCTCACACCAAACCTTTTTGAAAGTGGCGCAGCAACAGCTTGGCCAAAGCTTAAGCGCAATCTATATCACATTGGTTTTTTTATTAACATTTTTGTTTTTTTTCCTGTCTGGGTTGTTGTTTATGCCTGGTAGATGTTGAGAATGCAGTAATAAACTGTACATGGAGAATGTGGTGAATCGTTGCTCGCTGATCTTTGTGCGTAAAAGCAATTTTCTTTGTTTCACTATTTCTCTGATGGGGAAAGTCAACCAGTTTCTGTACTCCCCTTGTGCTATGAAATTTTAAAGTTGCATTTAGGTCAGTTTTATAACGTATTCGTTTTATCAATCTTGTCCTCGAATGCAGTTCTATAATGTTGAACGCAGGTAGCGTGTTCGGGTGTCCCTCCATGTTGAAATCCGTTTAAAAGCACTGCGAGTTTTAGAACACAAAACTATAGCAAGAGATGCAGAACGATTGTGTTGCTGTCATCGTTTTGATTAGTTTGTTTACCTCTTAGTTTTAATATGAAGGTGAATTTCCAAGCAACATACATTCATGACTGTGCTGGTCTGTTGTGTCCAGATGATTCCCCTGGATTCCTTCATGGGACAGAGTGCTGATGGCAGTATTGTTCCCATCATCCCTGGTGGAAATATTATCCCGTTGACTTTTTCTATTCGGAAAACTTATGTGGAACGAGCCATTGATTACCGGCTACACGAAATGGATGTGCAGGTACCACTCACTGAGGCATTAGTGGGAAATGTAGAATTCAAAATTCTGGCCTTATACTTACATCTCAAGCTTTGCCTTAATGTGTCTATCTATCTATTAAGCATCCCCCTATAGGAAAAGAGAAGGCTTATAGCTATTGTACTGTTTGTTTCTACAATTAGTATCCCCCATTTTTAATGGTACCAAGGTTTCTTAGACCTACAGAAGTGCTAAACCATCATTTAAATGGAAAAAAAAAAAAATTCCTGCACTCCCAACCCTCCCAACTTCCAACCTGTATCTCAGATCCGGCTGGGACTTTCAGAATGAAATTTTCCATCAATAATGTGACTACAACGTATGCAGGGTTGACATAATTTTGACCTAATTTTAAGGTTGACCTAATTTCTAAGGTTATGACCCAATTATAGTTATTTTAACATTTGTCACCAAAATTCCACTAAAGTCTATCCGATCAGAACAAAATTGCGCTTTTTAGATGGCCTGGAGTAAGGCGCATTTACGATTCATTTACATCATACCCCTGCAGGTCAGGGTCAAATGGCGGTATGTAAAATAACGCATTTTATTTGTCATCGCTCAATTTTGCCTCTGTGAAACCTCAAACCGCTTGGCCTTCCAAGCTTTATCTTTTTGCATCATAATAGTGAATCTGCACAGAAGTTGAGCACCTGATATTTAATTTGTGTCCTTGACCTACATTTTTGGGATTGTGACCTAATTAACATAAAAACACATTTTTTATCATAACTTGAATAATTTTCCTCCAGTTTTCAGGTTGTTGAATTTTATGGATAGAGTATAGATGAGGACACATTTTCTTAATCAAAACTCTATCCCAAAATATTGAAGGTCAAGGTCATATGATTGTCCGAAAAAACATATGGCCGTCAACATCATTGGATCGCGAGCCAAGGGTAAGTCATGGGTGATTGCAAGGGTAAGCACCTGCAGGTCAGGGAAGCTTCTTACCCTTGGCAATTGCTTTGTGATCGCAGATATCTCGTTTTTTGAGATATCAAACCATTGAGTCTGATTTGTAAAATAAAGGGCCTATTATCTGGGGTTTTCGCAGCCGCCTGCATTTTGAACTACGAGTACACGTTCCAGTTCTGTTATGCGTGGACGTTCCATCTCTGAACAAGTTTACACCGTGCCTTAACTTCCGCAAGCATCTCTGCTCACAATAGTTAAGCCAGAAATGTCAAAAATCTACCCAACCAACATGCTGGATCAACCTGCTTGAGTTCGTTCAACATTGAGAGTGCTATGATGTCAGGGCCATTGCATTTACCTCGTGGAAGTGTCATTGCAAACTCATCACATTGTAATGCACTCACTCAGAGGTTTACTACAGCGGTGGCTCTGTGAATTTGCAGGTGCCACGTGTAGTTAGTTCCGTTTTTCAAGAATGTAAAACTCCTTTAACCCTCCACTTCATGATCCCTAACATCGTATTAACAATCATAGCCACTACGCATCCCCTTGTGGTTCACAACAAACTGAAATTGAGCCCGATTCCACGAACACATATATAATGCTGTATATAGGATTCCTCCTCCCTAACACCCCCGCCCTCCTCGTCACACTCTCCCCAACTCCACTTCTCATGCCCAACCCACAATCTTCATTAAATATCCTTTGACTTGCTTTATACAGTTTGCTGATCATGATGGCATAATCAACAAGTGCAGCAGCTATGCTTTGCTGCTTCATTAAAAGTTGTATAATTCTGTCACCAAATAAGTTTGGGAGTAGCTGTTTATATGAGTTTGTGCCCAGGATTTGGTGGTTATGACATAATAATAATAATAATAATGAGTGATTATTGCTTTGGAATATATGTTCCCAATGGATGTGATATTTTCCAAAAAAAAAGTGAAAACAAAGTTAAAAAAAAACAGTACAAAAAAAAAAAGTAAATGTAAGTTTTTAAAAAGGGCATGTGAAAAATTGATGAAACTTTCCATGGGGAAATTTAAGCACTATTTTGAACTACCCTGAGGCAAACATGCAGTATATGAGTGGTAAAGGCCATCAAAATCGACGGGTGCACCAAACTCAACACAAGACAGGATTACCATAGAATTGCCATAGTTATGGATTACGCCCGCTTAATTATGTGCAATATATAATACAGTCCAAGAAATGAGACTTTCCCTGTGGAGGATTAGCGGTGAGGGGAACAATGATGTGTCAACGAAATACACAGTTACACTCGGTCACACACACACACGCACACACGCGTGCACACACACGCACGCACACACACACACACGCACAGACGAGCACGCACACATTAGCTCCGGCATAAACCGAAATCATGTGCAAAAAATCCATAGGATCATTTGTGCCTTTTGTTTTATAAAATCATGAGACACTCATCCATGGGACGGCCGTTTAACATCTATCTGAGGGACGGGAATGACACATTGATGGATCACGCTCCCTGTAAAACACTGGTTGACCAGGGTGACAGTACATAGCTGGATTGGGATTTGAACTGCAGCTAGACAGCTGAGAGGTGTGTGCACATAACTCTAAGCCATCTGAGTCAGCCCAATCGCACAACTCAACTCAGCACACCACTTTATTATAACCATACACTGACAACCTTTAATTATGCTATTCACACCAGCTAAATAAATGAAGGTGTTTGTGCATAATTTCGGTTTTAGCCAGACGTTTCGCATGACAAAACACATCCCTTTATTTGTGTGATGTATAATGCCGCGTTTGGTGCCAAAGGTAATAAAATAATAACCTGATGTACATACATGAAGCAAAAACATGTGTACGGCTTATGTGCATATACTGTATAATACATTGTGGTTATATACCTGGGAGCGTTCCAATTGCATTCGGCCATGGGCTAACACCCATGCCTATGGCCTGAGGCCTGCTGATTTGTGCTGCTTCATGGAATGGCGGCGCATGATTTTAATTGGGGTGGAGTCAGGCCAGCTGTCCATCCAATGGGTGTAAAGCAGTGTGGTGGGGTCAGGGCACCTGAAAACTGACCCATGTATTTTCAAAGTTCAAAAAGGGCATAACTTCGTGAAAAATTGGCAAAACGCCCTGAAACTCAAACCTATTCTGGAGCTTATCACAATAAAGCCATGTACCAAGTAAACCACAGGTTGGACAGAAGGACAGACAGATGGAGAGCAAACCTATAGTGCCTTTCGGTTAGGGGACTAATGATAACTAGAAAGCATCTTAAAATGAAAAGCCTGCCAGTGTCCACTTTGTATTCGGATTTCTTCTTCCGTATGTGAAACATAACAAAAACAGATAAAACTAGAACGGCACTCGGTAGAGAGCATACCTCTGCCAGGCTGGACAGTTTACGTTTTGTATCCCACTGATCGGCCAGATCTGGATTTGGACCTGAACCAAAATCTAATCGGCTTGTTCTAATCGCCTAACCAACTCATCCACCTCGTTTTGTCAGAAGTCATCCATAACTTTATGAGATATTGTGCTATATATCGTTTTTGGCACGATCATATCACTCAATGATGAAGAAATGCTTATAAAAATTTTAAAAATCCTTGCATCCGGATCCGCATTCAGATCTTCACCAAAATCAAATTGATTTGTCTTTGTCACACCCTTAACCTGTCCGCCAAATTTTGTCCGAATCCATCCACAACTTTTTGAGATATCATGCTATATATCTTTTTTTTTTTGCCCTATCTCCCAATGGTGAGGAATCACTTTAAAAATTCTTGTAGCCGGATCCGAATCCAAATCTTCACCAAAATCTAATCATTTCGTCCTCGTCACATATGCTACATCTCCACCAAATTTTGTCCGAATCCCTCCACAACTTTTTGAGATATCCTGTTCACAAAACAAACAAACAGACAGACAGACAGACAAGTGTGAAAACATAACCTCCAGCCACCTTCGGTGGCGGAGGTAAACATGCAAATTAATTGATGATTTTAATCAACCTTGACCTTTTGACACGAAAAGCAATCAAATTCAATGACCCAATATGCAACCCTACTCAAATTTCAAGTCAATCTAATGGAGATTGACGATTTTGTGACCTTGACCCTTGACCTTTCGACCTCAAAACAATCAACTTCTATCATTTTATCGGTGAACTAATTCAGTGGAATGACCTCATATGCAAACCCTGTTCAAATATCAAGTCAATCGGATGAAAATTAATGATTTAATGTGACCTTGACCTTTTGATCTGAAAAAAACTAGAACGGCACTCTAGAGCGCATTCCTCCGCCAGGCTGAACAGTTTATGTTTTGTATCCCACTGATAGGCCGGATCTGGATTCGGACCTGAACAAAAATCTAATCGGCTTGTTCTTGTCACTCACCCAACTCGTCCACCAAGTTTAATCATAACTCGTCCATAACTTTTTTTTAATATCCTGCTGTATGTCACTTTTCGCCCGATCTCTCAATGGTGAAGAATCACTTAATAAATTCTAGGATCCGAATCCGGATCTTCACCAAAATCTAATAATTTCGTCCTTGCCACATACACTACCTATCTGCAAATATTCGTCTGAATCCGTCCACAACTTTGAGATATCTTGTTCACAGACAGACAAACAAACAGACAGGGGTGAAAACACAACCTCCATCCACCTTCGGTGTCAGAGCTTCTAGCTTTTGATTGGTGATCCCATTCAGTGACCCAATATGTAAATTCCTAAAAATTCAGGTCAATTGCATGAGAATTGACGAGTTTATGCATCCATAAGCTTTGACCTTTTGATCTAAAAAAAACAATTGGCTTCAAACTTTTGATTCATGAGCCAATCCAGTGACCCAATGTGAAAATTATTTAAATATAGGTCGATCGGATGAAAATTGATGATTTTATGTGATGTTGACCTTTTTCCCAAATTATTAATTTATCTTCTCCATATTCTCATAATAAGGCTTTATTGGAAATTTGACAAAAGCTCAGATGGTAAAAAATGTTACGGCCTGGACAGACACACAGACACACAAACATTATTGCAAAACCCCGTCTCCCGCTGCGCGTGGGATAGGCTTGTAATCTATCTATAATTCCAGTAATCTCTGTGTGTATGTGTGTGTGTCTGTGTGTGTGTGTGTCTGTGTGTGTGTGTGTGCGTTTGTCTGTGACCGCTGTTTCTCGACAACCACGGGTCCGATATACTTGAAACTTGCCAGGTATATTGCTGGGGACCCGAGGATGTGCCTTTTCAAGGTTTGAAATTAATCGGACAAGTGGTTCCCAAGGTATGGTCACCGTACTCGCAAGCCGTTCGCTTTGGCTTTGCGAATGGACCAAACCATTTCATGTAAATAGAGGGGGGGGGGGGGGTTCTGTGGTCGTTCGCTTTGGCTTTGCGAATGGACCAAACCATTTCATGTAAATAGAGGGGGGGGTTTCTGTGGTCGTTACTGCCACGTGGTTTCAAAGTTTTTTTTGTTGTTGTTGTTTGCACGCATGTTTTTTTGCACGCACGTACGGGCAAGCACGTACGTGCGGGCACGCCCTAGTAGTAATAATAATAACTAGTACTGCAAACTGTGCTGTCAGCTTCTAAGCAGTCCTAATCTGCCCACCACATAGAGCCCAAGTTTTCTGGGATAATGGAGCCCAAATCCATCATCAGGAAGAAATACATGAAGTTGTTACTTTTTTGGCCCATTCTGCATCAGTGGTCCAAATTACATATCGTAAGCTACTTATTTTGTCAAATTTCAATGTCTTGCGATTACCTAACATATTCGACCAATAGTGAGCTTACAGGGTTTTTCGAGCAGAACCTTCAAACGAACAATTCAATACTAAATCGTGGTGCTTAAACTGTTTGCCAGATATCAATGCAATTGGTTCAGTAGTTCCAGAGGAGAAGAAGAAGAAGATTTTCATTTTTGAGAAAATATCGAAGATGGCTACCAATATAAGACGAAATTCTAAAAACAAAATATGTTGTGATAAAGTTCCAAGGGTGTACTATAAACTTGCACAGGTTCACATAGCCAGGTGTAACAGTTTTTTTCAAATGTCGTTTCACAAAACTTTTGCGGAACTACGAGTATAATAATAATAATAATAATAATCCAAACAAGAACAACAAGCCTCCCACCTTTGTGCTTATAAGCCTTTCCCATTTCCAGGGTTATTATTCAAATTCTGCATACTTGACAATAGGTACATCTGCTTCAGGCCTCTGGCGTGGAGATTGGCTGTAAATAGTTTTACTATTGTACTGCTCTGGGGAAAAGGCACGTGATGCGTGTTGCATCATGCTTCCTCTCATCATGTATGTCCACTTTATTGCTGTCTTGGTTTGTATTCATATTTTTATTTAAAATATTTATCCTGCTGTATGTCACTGTTCAATTTATTTAAAAAATAAAAATATTTATTAAAAACAAGGCATATCTGCCTTGAAGGTTACATCAAGACCAAAACGGCCATCTGCAATTTGTTGACCATGTGAGATTTGAATTCCGACCCTTGTATGGGGTAGTTTGTGTTTTTGGTACTAACCTTTGGAGATCCCTTCTTGCATGTGGTATATTGCTTTATCCTCTCATTAAAGTATACATACACGTGCCACATGATGTGGAGAAGGACAGAGAGCAGACATTGCGGCCTGCTAATTCTTAAATGTGCATCGTTGTTTACGATACTCGTAATGGTAGAGCCTGTGCATTGTCCCAACAATCCTCCTCCTGAAGACTCTTCTCCAGCACATACAGTCACGTGAAAAAGTAAGCACACCCCATGTAAAGTTTTGACTTTTTCAACATATTTCAACATGCAGCTATTTGATCTTAATTTCAACAATATTGATAGATAAAGGTGATATAATACAACAAATATCATGAAACATTTACATTTTGTAGTACATTGTATAATTTAAATAAACATAAATGCAAATTTCGCATGTGGAAAAAGTAAGTACACCCTACATTTATCACTACTTCAAACACCTAAAATTAGAATCAGGTGCACCAGCTCAGGTGCAAATGATTAGAACATCGTAGAGAGGATCTTGGAGGAACCTGTCTTATTTAAACCTCAGACATTTAGTTTGGTTTGCTCTTTGTTGTTTAAGTGTGCGGCATCACCATGCCTAGATCGAAAGAGCTCTCTGAGGCCTTCAGAAAGAAGGTTATAGATGCCTACGAGTTTGGGAAGGGATTTAAAAAGATCTCCAAACAATTTGAAATCGATCATTCGACTGTCCGGAAGATCATCTACAAGTGGAGAAGATTCCAAACAACTGCCAACTTGTTCAGGCCAGGCCGCCCCAGCAAATTCAGCCCGAGAGCAGACCGCAAGATGCTGAAGGAAGTCTCTAAGAACCCCAGAATGTCATCACGGGACCTACATGTAGCTCTTGCCACTGTTGATGTCAAAGTGCACGAGTCTACCATTAGAAAGAGGCTGCACAACTTTGATCTACATGGGAGGTGTGCCAGGAGGAAAACTTTTCTATCCAGAAAGAACATCAGGGCAAGACTAAAATTTGCCAATGAACACCTCGGCAAAGACCAGCACTTCTGGAACAATGTGCTATGGACAGATGAGTCAAAGGTAGAGCTATTTGGCCACAGTACCAGAAGACATGTTTGGCGAAAACCAAAGACAGCATTTGACCACAAGAACCTGATACCAACTGTAAAGCATGGTGGTGGAAATATTAAGGTTTAGGGCAGCTTTGCTGCATCAAGGCCTGGGCAGCTCATGATCATGGAATCCACTATGAATTCTTCATTGTACCAGAGGGTGCTTGAGGATAATGTGAGGCCATCTGTTGGAAAGTTGAAGCTCAACCGAAGGTGGACCTTGCAACATGACAATGACCCTAAACATACCAGTAAATCCACCAAGGAATGGCTGAAAAGAAAGAAATGGAGGGTTCTGGAATGGCCAAGTCAAAGCCCGGATCTAAATCCCATCGAGATGTTGGGGGATTTTAAACGAGCTGTGCATGCAAGAAACCCCTCAAACATCGCACAGCTGAAAGAATTCTGCATGGAGGAGTGGGCAAAAATTTCTCCCAGTCGATGTTAGAGACTGGTAGACAGTTATAAGAAACGCCTACTTGAGGTTGTTTCTGCCAAAGGGGGCAATACCACCTATTAGAGCCAAGGGTGTACTTACTTTTTCCATATGCGAAATTTGCATTTATGTTTATTTAAATTATACAATGGACTACAAAATGTAAATATGAATGAATATATTGAATGATCGTTTTAAGGCCATTTTCCCCGCTAGAGCGGGGGTTAGCCTTGCGGGCCCCATGACAATCATGGTTCCCTGTTTGAGGCAATGTTTTTATGGCCGGATGCCCTTCCTGACGCCAACCCTTGGTCACGCTCTTTACAATGCGCAGGGATACGGTGTACCTATTCTAAATCTGGGAACACACCGTGATCATTCATCCCAGCAAGCTGGTACTCAATTTGCCGACCTCGGAAGGATGACAGGCTGAGTCAACCCCCCTGGCGTTAATTCAGCGATCGACCGGGATTCGAACTCAGGATCCTAGGATCCCAAGCCGGCACCCTGACCACTAAGCCAACACTAAGGACTACAAAATGTAAATGTTTCATGATATTTGTTATATTATATCACCTTTACCTGTCAATATTGTTGAAATGAAGATCAAATAGCTGGATGTTGAAATATGTTGAAAAAGTCAAAACTTTGCATGGGGTGTACTTACTTTTTCACATGACTGTACATCGGCCTTTTTGAGCTGTTGTCACAAAGCATGCTTTACAAGTACCTGGAGGTTACGCACTTGAAGGCTCAGCAGCTTGGGCAGTTCTTAATCATGGTGATGCGACTCGCTTGTCAAACTGTAACGTTTTCCCAAGTAAATATAACCAATATAAGTAAATATAAGCAAGTAAATATAACTCCCCCCCTACCCCCCCTTACCATGCGTCCTTCCCCCAAGCCCCCTCCCTCCCACAGATCTCCCGATGTCCCTGCTCTCCATCTTGTTCTCCCGCTCCCTGTATCATATGTTTTATGTGTCAGTTTGTCTTTTTGTGATCAATGTTAGCTCTTACACGAGCCTCGACCTTGTATACAAAAAAAAAAAAAACCCTCCCACTCTTGAACCACCGGAGAGAGAATTAAAAAAAAAATTTACACAGAGATTACACTACCAATGTCGTGTACATGGAAAAATCCCATCTCCAGCACTGAGCCGAAGGATGAACCCGGGAACATACCACTGGTGAAAGCAGCATGACTAGACGCCGGTAAGGGCGGATAAATGAACTCAGCTCTGTGCGGATGGCGAAGGAAGTTAAAGGTGTTGGGCTCACATAGCCTCATGGGCTCCAGCTATCTCGGAAGCAATTAAGGTTCACGAATCGCTGATGAGGAACATTAGGTCGTCCGCAGTTTGGCAGTGGGACCAGTAGGGTGGTTTTTAAAATCCCCCCCCCCCCCCAAAAAAAAACCGTCTGCAATGACACCACTTCCCGACACATCGTCCATGATTGTGTGAAATGAGCAGCACTTAAGCAATCGTACCAGAACTCTGTACTTGACAGAAAAGCCTTTTATTTATTTCAAGCAAAGTGCTGCTGGCAGATCAATTTGCTGATCGTGGCCACTGGAATGCCATCCGTAGCGTATTGTTAAAATTGCAGGACATTGGAAGAAGTTCATTATTACCTCCACCACTTCACCCCTGTTTGTCTGTCTGTCTGTCTGTGTGTTTGTTTGTTTGTCTGTCTGTCCGTTTGTAAACAAAATATCTCAAAAAGTTGTGGACGGATTCGGACGAAATTTGGCAGACATGTAGCGTATGTCACAAGGACGAAATGATTTAGATTTTGGTGAAGATCCGGTTCCGGATCCGGCTTGTATAATTTTTTAATTGATTCTTCACCATTGGGAGATAGGGCCAAAAACGATATAGCAGGATATCTCAAAAAGTTGTGGACGGATTTGGACGAAATTTGGCAGACATGCAGCATATGTCACAAGGACGAAATGATTACATTTTGGTGAAGATCCTCATCCGGATCTGGCTAGTATAATTTTTTAATTGATTCTTCACCATTGGGAGATCAGGCCAAAAACGATATATAGCAGGATATCTCAAAAAGTTGTGGACAGATTTGGACGAAATTTGGCAGATATGTAGCATATGGCACAAGGACGAAATGATTAGATTTTGGTGAAGATCCGGATCCGGATCTGGCTAATATAATTTTTTTATTGATTCTTCACCATTGGGAGATCAGGCCAAAAACGATATATAGCAGGATATCTCAAAAAGTTGTGGACGGATGATTTTGATTGAATGTGATTCTGTATTGTGATTTTCTGGTCTACTCTGGGATACAAAACGTAAGCTGTTCACCTGGCGGAGGTATGCTCTCTACTGAGTGCCATTCTGGTTTATTTTTGATTTTGGATTGACTCGCTAATCTTCGTGTCGCGCTTGCTCGCTAGTCATCGCCAGTCATCATGCTTGTAACAATCATTGAGATTTTGTATGACCGTCACATTCTCTCAACCACCTGGTTTTGCCTTTCCACTCAGGTGGCGGCGGTGCGGGAAGGCATGTCCTGGATCATCCCTGTGCCACTGCTCTCTCTCCTGACGGCACACCAGCTTGAACAGATGGTGTGCGGCCTGCCTGAGATCTCGGTGGCAGTGTTGCGACGCGTGGTGCGTTACCGCGAGGTGGACGAGCAACAGCAGCTGGTTCAATGGCTGTGGCAGACGCTGAGCGAGTTCTCAAATGAGGAACGTGTGCTATTCATGCGTTTCGTGTCAGGCCGCTCACGCCTGCCTGCCAACTTTGCTGACATCTCGCAGCGTTTCCAGATCATGAAGGTTGATCGGGTGAGCAGTTCTTCTCTCCTCTTGCCCCTTTAGTAACACTTGTTCCAACAGTGCCTTTTTCTTATTGAACGTGTGGGTTTATCTCATGTTGAGCTCTAGGACTGTCATGGCTGTTCTTGCACCTTTCGAGTCCACTTGCATCGTCGTTTGAACTTTGTTTGGTTACACGGTGCATCATTACCTCCGCCACGGAAGGTGGATGGTGGTTATGTTTTCACCCCTGTCTGTCTGTTTGTGAACAAGATGTCTCAAATAGTAGTGGACAGATTCGGATGAAATTTGGCAAAGAGGTAGTGTGTGTGACAAGGACGAAATTATTAGATTTTGGTGAAAATCCGGATTCGGATCCAGCTAGTAGAATTTTTTAAAGTGATTCTTCACCATTGGGAGATTGGGTCAAAAACGATACATAGCAGGATATCTCAAAAAGTTGTCGACGGATTTGGAGGAAACTTGGTGGACCGGTTGGGTGTCTGCCAAGGAAGAATCGATTAGATTTTGGTGAAGATCTGAATATGGATTCGAATATGATAATTATTTAATTCTTAAGTGATTCTTCACCATTGAGAGATCGGGTGAAAAGTGATATATAACATGATATTTTAAAAAGTTATGGACAAGAACAAGCCGATGGTTCATGTCCGAATCCAGATCCAGCCTATCAGTGGATACAAAACATAAACTGTTCAGCCTGGCGGAGGTGTGCACACTACCGAGTGCCGTTCTAGTTTTTTGTTTTTCCTTACAGAAGAGAGGCTCATGGAAGAGCAAAGTGTAACTGTCAGTGTGACAAACACCAAGGGAATAAATGAACAGGAAGAAGGAGTGGAAACTGAAACTCAAAAGTAAATTGATTTGGTTAGGAAAGGTTCATGGAGACTGAAGATCATGGGCCAGAATTAGTGATTGCAAGTGATGGTGGTGCACTGCTTGCTCGAAGCCCTGGAAGAGAGAATGAGATAGAACAGCCTCTGGAAGTGGGTTCCTGAGATGGGTGAAATGAGGAAGAGAAGAGTCAAGGTTTGCAGCAGCCTGGATGTTGGATGTTAAACAGGAAGGCTGGAAGGGGTAACTGGAAGAACTCGTGCACCTGGCGTAGATCGTGAGGATCGGATGATTGAGAGGTCAGAGGGACTGATATTGGAGAGTCGATGGTGGAAAACTGAAAGATCCTTTAACCAAAGAAAATTTCACCGTTTGTATCTCAGGCTGCTGTGTTCGGTGTGAATCACATGGACCAGCTCATGGACAAGAATGCCAAATTAGACGGGAATGTAGTAACAAATTGACATGTTTGGCTTGTTTTGCTTTTCTGCTTTTGACAGAACGCCAGTATCCGCACGTGTACTTTGCCCTAACAATGAGTATGATGTTACAGAACCCTGGATGTTGTGGTCTTGTTAATTAGCTTTGTTGCCGTGTAAAAATTACAAATGAAAACTCTGTCAGGCGTGTTTATCGCCTACCTTTCATATTCAATGTTCCAGCCAATGTGTGGGTGGCATAAATGGGTCATTTGTCTTGTGCCCACAGCCGTACGACAGCCTGCCCACGTCACAGACGTGCTTCTTCCAACTCCGCCTGCCACCGTACTCGAGCCAAGCGGTCATGGCCGAGCGTCTACGCTATGCCATCAATAACTGCAAATCCATCGACATGGACAATTATATGCTTTCCCGCAACGCCGGAAATGGTGACGGCTCCGATACAGACTACTGATCTCAATGTATATCCCATAATGTCCTTACCCTATCCTACATTGCTTGCTTCCCCCGGTCCACCTCGATGCCACCGTTACTGACGAAGCCCAAAGCTTGCACTCGTGAGCCCCTTCAGGCTCGAATGCCTCGCAAGGCCGCAAGTATCCTGGTACTCACAACCAATTCTCTCCTTTGAAGGTACTCTTCCGCTTCGGTAGTGGTCCCTCATGCGCTCGGGTGCACAGGACTTGTTTTTCGATGCACACAATATTTGAGGACGTCGCACATCCATTTTTAGTGTAAAGCATTTCTTCTTCTTTTTGTGTGTGTGTGTGTGCATGACCTCCGTCTCTTTCGTTGTACATTTTTGTATGAATGTTTTGGTGCAGACGGCTAACCTTAACCCGAACCTTTCGTTAAGTATTTATTGTGACAATGAGCAGAGCAAGTGCAAATGGCAGGAAGTACCGGGTAATGCCACTGGAATAAAGCATTTGTGCAAAAAAAATAAAAAAATACTCTGCTTCTGTGGTTACTTCATGTCCATGTTTCAAAAATGATGCCACACGTTACGTCAAGTGTCTGCAAACCTCTTTCCGAAAAGAACAAACGACATCCATCAATTTGGATGTCCACCGGGGTTCGATATCCGCACACGCTTTCGGCTTAAGCTAGAGAGCTCGTTCTACTTTTAAAAAACAAGATTAACACTGTAAATCGTCTTTTAATCAAAAAAAGCTGCAAATATTTTCTGCGCTCGAGTAAACTTTTTACAATAAATGGTATAAAATAATACAATTTTAGCTTCCCGTTTGCTTTGAGTCCAGTACAAAATAAAAGAAGAAGAAGAAGAAGAAGAAGGCATTCGCATCTTCAAGAACAAATAAAACGATTCCAGTTTAAAACTTTTAAGAAATTAGTTGCTCGGTGGCGAAAAGTTGTTTTAAAAACAATCAGATTGACAGGAAATCATCGGAGGAAGTCAGACGGGTCCTGCGGAAACGCTGGGTTCGGCGGCGAAGATGGTCCCTTTATGCCTGGAATGAAAGAGCGTGACATGAAGTAGGCTTTAGCACAAACACACACAAACGTTTTACAATAATTACTACTGCACATTCCGAAGGCGGGAGCACGTCCCCGCGCAATTTCCTTTTGAAGCACAATGCATCTGTTCCGTCGGGTCGGTGAAACACTTACGGTCGCACCATGTACATAGTTACCATAATGTTGCATGCATCATGCGGTATGGGTGCTCAAGAGGCTGCAATTTACATGCAACGTTAGAAGCACTTCAGCAGATTGCTTTAATTGCGTTCGGTTAATGCACCAATCTTTTCCGCGCGTTTGGCCGTAATGACCATGCAGGCGATTGGCATGGCCAATACATGATAAACAGAGGGTTAGGCAAATTGGTTAAAATTTAAGGCGAAGGATTAGTCCATCGTCACGACACTTACCAAACCGGAGTGCTCCGCTGCGCTGCTTCCTTGGGCTTTGTCTGAGGTTTCTGTTCTTCTTCCCAACAAACCACGCAGTCCTTGTTTCAAAGTTTCTACCGGTGTGGTGGCGACCGGTGCGTTTGTCGTCGCCTCTACTGGCGCTACGTGAACCAGAGGCTCCTCAAATGTAACGTGTAGTTTGCTTGAGCCTCGACTTTTCGATGTGGGAGACTTGAGCGCGCTCTTTGGGCTACAGTGGTGCTCGCCGTGCGGTGACGTCAGTTCCGGGGTGGTGGATGCGCTCGACGAGGACCCGACGTCCGTCGGGGGAATACCGCTGTCCAGAGACACCGAACGCACGACCGTCTCCGTACACAATGTGCTGCCCGCACGGTCGACCTCCGTCCGTAGGCTCCTGGTATCATGTCTCCGCAAAAATCCATGTAAAGCGTCTGTGCTTCCTCGTTTCTCGCTCATTACCCGGTGCCACGTGTTTTCGGTTCTTTGCTGTCCCGTAGAGCCAGAAGAGTCTGTGCTCGAACTGCTGGACGGTCTTTGTTCAACACCTGCACAACGAAAGCCCAGCTCTCGTAGACTCGGACCTCCGGGCCTTCCCATCTCCCCTCTTTCGATCCGGTCGGGAAACTCCAGCGTCAGCTTCTGCTCTTTAGGAACCTGGCAGGAGATTTCCTCTCCCAAGAGACTCCTCAGCACTGCATCGGTGTCTTCCTCCTCGACGGATTGCTGGGGTTGCTGTTTGGCAACATCTGCAGAGCCAATCGCAGATGGCTTCCTCCACACTCCGGCGGTCTCCAGGGATTTGTTTGCATTGTCTGCATCACAGCGTCCGGTACCTTCCTGTTTGCACTCCGTCGACACACCCGGCTGCCTGCATCATGGGACACATCTCAACATTCCGCTCCTACTTCGCAGGACCTCAACGTGTTTGTGAGCAGATCTGAGTTAATTTACTCGACTTGTTGCAAATTGAATATGCTTACAAACATTTCCCCTTTCAAAATAATATGTTTAAGCTAGCATCCCAAAGTGGTTTGGACTTCTGGTTACATGCACACATGGAGCCATTTGAGGTTTGAATAGGAAATGTTCGCGACTGAGATAAGTAGGACCTATTTTATGATAGTTTTTTTTTTTTTCGTGATCCTCATAAAGGCTTCCTTTGCTAATGTTTGCCATCAAATGTCATTACCTTGATGTCTGGAGTTCTTTGGGAAGAGCAGCCGGATGTTGGGAACCCACCAGAGATTGCAGCTGGTTTTGCAGGCACAAGCCATCTGCCGTTTTCCTTCAAGACATTTGCAACAACACACGCTTGATGATCAGCAGCGATATTAACAAACGGGAAAGTCAGTGTTCTGCACGTCAGGATATTTATATTACCATTTTCTTTAACCCTTGGATGCAGTGATTGGGCCTCGGATGCCCACAAGATTTTTTTTGTTGCAAAAACTATGCTGTACAAATTTTTTTGGGAATGAGCCTCATTTTCACCGACTTTCATGTTGTTACACAAAATTCAGTGACATTAAAAAAAAAAATCATTCAGGCTCATGGGAAAATCTTCATTCTTTACTTGTAACCCGAAAATCCGACACGAATGCAGGCCTGGGGCCTTCGAGGCCCCGCATAAATGTTGTTGTACTACTATGTTATATCATTATTTTCTTGATATGAGCCTCATTATATGCTCCTATAACTTGGTTACAAATAATTCAGTGACAAAAAAATGAAAATTAAAAAACTTTACACGAATACATTTGTGGGGCCTCCGAGGCCCAATCGCTGCATAGGTGTAGGATTTTTGACAGTTGTGGACATATACATTCTAAATAAAAGCATTAGTGAATCATATTTTTTGAGCAAATACTCCTCCATGAGCCTCAACTTTTTAGAGAAAAAAAGTTGAAAAACCAAGAACAAAATTTTTTTTTTAAACAAGAACAAAAACATTCATTACTTGTATGGGATTCTTCCAACTAATGGGATCAATTATTCACATTTTCTGAGCAAATACAAATCCATGAGCATCGACTTGGATTGAAAAAGGATATGAAGGAAAAAAAATCTATAAAAAAAAAACAAAAAAAAAAACGAAAAAGCCTCTGAGGCCCAATGGCTGCGTTTATGTAGGATTTTTGACGCCTGCATCTGAGAGTTTTAAAAAAACGACAACTGTTCTTTTCAACTTACTCTCGGATCTGCTTGGTAAGCTTGACAACTTGTGAAGCCAAGGAGACGCACGTTTCCACGACGACGAGGTACCGAGCACATGTGGCGTGACGACCCCGCTCAGCGCTCTGCAGGGGCTTGTGTCCCCCCTTGTTGGTCAATGACACGCTCGCTCCGTACTCCACCAAAGTCTGGCAAGAATACACAGAATGGCCCGAAGTCACGTGTTGGCATCAGAGTTGGAACCCCTGAAGCTTCCGTGCTGGAGAACTTGGAGTATGGGCTGGCAAGATGGCCGAGAGGTATGATTAGCGCATACTCGCCTCTCGGATGGACATTAGTTAAAGTTGGCATGTCGTCTGCAGACAAATTCCTGCTCTCACCTACAGGGGGCACTACATATGTAGCGTGGCTGCACCCCCCAGAAATGATGGTATGCACAGCGATGTGCTTTATATGAAAGGAGAAGATCAAGATCCTGGAGTATGCAGTGAATGTTCTTGCGCATTTGAATGATGCTCTCCCATTTCCTTTGGTAACGAATGTGATTCTGTCCTACAACATAACTCGCCCTCTGTTTGGTCTTCCTCGACCAATGGAAAAATGCTACCTCTAACGGTCTTAATCCTGGAAAAGTGTACCCTTGGGTATACCCATCCATACAGAATGGGTATGCCCAGAGGTACACCTATCTAGGGTCAATACTACCGCAATAATAACACTAACCATGGTCTTAACTCTTAAGTAGCAAACCATGGACACTGAATGCCTTCCGAGTATTCATTTGCAGGCTCATTATGCTGTTACTCTCCAGACACGTGATGTATAATAACCTGTCTTTGGCTGCAATTTTGTGATTGTGCTTGGGATGCAGCTGCCATTCGTTTGTGACTTTGCGACGTTTGCCTTTGTGCTCCCAAATCCCGAGTGGTACATTGGAAGCTCAACGAGACTGTCCGATAAAGAAGGTAATTTCTGAAGCCAATTGTGGTCATGGAAAATGAATTGGATTATAAAGTGGGTCCTTGGTGACCTGATGCCGATTGAAGTGCAATCTCGGATTATGCCGAAGTAAGGTATTTTTATTTTTGTCCCCCGTCGCACCGCGGAGCGAAAGGGGGACTATGGTTTTCCCCTCCGTCCGTGTGTCCGTCTGTCCGTCTGTCCGTCCGTCCGTCCATGCGGGCGTGCGTGCGTAAGCGAAGGACCGCATTCGAATTTGGTGTGTGGGTGCAACCCACGTCAAAATCCAAGATGGCCGCCGCCATGTATGTCTGAACCTTGTGAGATGAATATCTTGAAAAATAAGGGAAGTACCAACTTCTAATTTGGTGTGTGGGTGTATCTCGGCATAAGGAAGAACGCTATTGAAAATTGGGTCGCCACGTCAAAATCCAAGATGGCCGCCTTGCGTCTTCCACTTTGTCAACTCGCATCACTTCACCGACGGGGGACATAGGCGTAACGCTTGTTGTCCCCCGTCACTCAGCGGAGCGAAAGGGGGACTATGGCTTTCCTCTCCGTCCGTGTGTCCGTCCGTCCGTGCGGGCGTGCGTGTGTGCGTGCGTGCGTGCGGCGTGCGTGCGTGCGTAAGCGAAGGACCGCATTCGAATTTGGTGTGTGGGTGCAACCCACGTCAAAATCCAAGATGGCCGCCGCCATGTATGTCTGATGCCATGTATGTCAACCTTGTTTTTCCTCAACCTCCCCAGACAGAGGCGTGTGAGCCCCGGCACCTGGAAGCGTGTGTGTTCTCCTGTGTTTCAGGGCAGAAAGGCAGCACGCCATTTATTTGGTCCTCCACATACCTGCAGACAGCCAAGTTGGCCATGCGAGGCAGCAAGGTGGGCAGCTGTGTTGCCGTCTGGGTCGGCACCGTCCAGAGACACCCCGACTTCTTGCATGTGCTGCAGTAGCCAGATTAGGATGCGTTCCTGAAAACGTAAGAACCAGAGACATTGAGGTTATTGGCTATTTTCTATTTTTGCTCTAAAGGGAAAGGTGATCTGCTACTGAGGTTCTGCCAAAGCAATTCAATTCATCTCAATCTTGTACTTGCAGTATGTGGGCAGGCAGGATAGCCAAGAGGTATGCGCACTCATCTCTGAGCTATCTCATCTGGGTTTCAATCTCGGTCCAGCTACAAACTTTCATCCTGGTGTTTCGCATTCACGATGAGGTATCGATGAATGTGCCGTCCCTCAGGTGGACGTTAAGCTAGGTGCCCTTTCTGTTGGCCTTAATCTGGTGGACGTTAGAAATCCCATGGTGGCATTCGCGAAGAGTCGGCGAGCTGTCGCCCGAACCCTGACCAAGTTCCAATATCCATGCGCTAACCTACAGGGTTGCGTCGGCCATCAGTAGCACACCTGCATTCAGCAAATCTGACACCGAAGAAGAAATCTGTTTGTAAATCAACATCGACTACCTGTCGGAGCCTTTAGAACAATTAAATTCACCATCACCACATTGCTTCAGTGGACAGAGGTTGGATGGTAACACAATTAGTTCGAAACTAATTTGAAATATTTTGTGTCTGGACAATGGAAATGATTACACCTAAATCCCAGTCGTTTAAGTAATGAACACAAACAGAAAGGAGAGCCATTTCAGAATGCAGAAAGGTAACATTAGAAATGCGATTCTTGAAGCTGGAGCAATTTGGAGATATCAATTGCAGCAATTTGCGCAGGTGTGGGGAGTGTATGGTGGTTTAGCATTATATTTGAAAAGGAATAGAAGAACCGCCTTTAGAGGCCATTTCCCCCCACAGAGCAGGGGTTGGCCTTTTTCGGGCAACGTGGTACCCTTTTTTAAAAGCAATGTTTTGCAGCCGGATGCCCTTCTTGCCACCAACCCTGTTCGTCACCTCTTGTGACACACAGGGAATTACCAGTGAACTGGTACTCAATTTGCCACCTCGGAAGGATGACAGGCTGAGTCAACCGCCCTGGCGTTAATTCAGCGATCGACCGGGATTCGAACCCAGGATCCTAGGATCCCAAGCCGGCACCCTAACCGCTAAGGCATCACTTCAGATTGTGATGCGCAATCACAGGACAGGAATTGGAATTTGTTTTGGACGACATACTCTTTATGATAGACACTGGGATCTTATCGGTATCCTACAGTGGGGGTACCGCATAAGTATCCTACAGTGGGGGTACCGCATAAGGAGCACAGCCACCCCTCAGTAACAATGCAAGCAAGAGGCCTGAATTCATCCTTGAATCCTGGTCAAATGTGTCATATTAATGTCAGCGAAGCAGTTGATGAGTTCACTTGGATTATTTCCTAGAATCATACGTAGTGTGACCCATGACAAAAATGACCGAAACACGCACAATCCGTATCGATGGACTTGTATGATTTTATTACAACCTTCACCGTCAGCCACTGAGTCTCCATTTCCATCTCAAATTACCAGGGGATTGAACTGGCCACAAAAGCTGTTTAAGTTGGAACACAGTGTGAATGTGGAAATGAGCTGCATCTGAAATGGAGAAATGCCAGCAATGCTTTATATGAGCAAATCGTGGAGAGGATGGAACACACCAGT
This sequence comes from Myxine glutinosa, assembly GCF_964187855.1. NCBI lineage: Eukaryota > Metazoa > Chordata > Myxini > Myxiniformes > Myxinidae > Myxine > Myxine glutinosa. Next base: position 220,891,666 of record NC_136262.1, on the reverse strand, counting down.
TATATCTCCGGAAAAAAAAAGAGAAGTGACATGGGAAGGTGAGTTTGTTTTCAGGGAGGACATAACAAATGAAGGTCCATGTGGCAGGTACATGTAATAAGAAGACATTTAGTATGCACAGGAGCAGTTTTCACAGCAAGGCAGAAAGGGCAGCCATGACATTTGAATATGTGAAAAAGAGACAATTATGTCGTTTGTTTTTTTTGCAGTTTCACGATCACAAAATGCAAACCTTTTGCCACTTTGTGCTCTGTGTAAGCGAAAGCATCTTAGCCGGTGTGCGCCGAAGCTGAACCATCTTGAGACGAGGCTGTTGTAAGACAGTGATGAAGCTCTACCACCGCAGGCAAGTTTTAATAGCCTAAGCCTGATATCCCTCGTGTTTGTTAGAGGGTGCTCGTTGGCCCAGTAAACGTCAAAAATCTGCACCGGCAAGCATTAACGGAGAACACTCGTGTGCTTGGAAGCACGTGCCAAGCAAACTCCTGTGCCTGCTTCTGCACTCCTTGATGGAGTGTCTCACAGCTGGAATTGTGTACTGCATTCAAAATGTAAACTCTGGGCTGAATGCTGTAAATGCTGTAAAAAAAAATGCTGTAAAAATGTAAACCTGAGTTGAGGCCTGAGTTGAGAGAGGTGTGGAGGAGACACTGCAGTGACCTGTAAGGAAGAGGGTTGGACTCGGTAGGGTTAATAGGATGACAGATAACACAGGTAGGGATGGGGGATGACTTGAGATTGGAGTGCACCACTTCCTTCGAGCTCCGCAGAGAAGTGTGTGACTGAACAGTCTCTGTAAAGCAGTTCCACAAAAGAGGAAAAAATGAGTGGATGTTTATGGAAAGACAGCTAGATTTTGAGGGTTTACCCAGCAGCAGATAACGAAGAATGCACCGGTAAAAAATAACAAAAAACGCAGAGGCCACCAGCCTGTCTGCGCCATAAAAGTAACAGGCCTTGTGGTTTTTTACCTCATCGAGAGAAAGTTTTACCCCACGAATAATGAAAGATTTAGATTGGAGGATGTCTGTTTATATTATTAGTCACAACATAATATAAAAGTCCCTTAAACGATTACAGCATCGAGACGTTGCCAGGAATTTCTTTAATGGGAGCAAACATTTTTTTTGTGTGTGTTTGTTTTTTGTATAGAGAGTCGAGGCTCGTAGAAGAGCTAAAACACTCAACGGATCAGGATGCAACAGGACAGTAGGAAGAGGGGGAAACACCCGACAGCAGGATTGAAGGACAAATAGAGGGAGACTTGGACAAATAATGGTTGTGTGGAGGAATGAGGGATATGCAAGAATGCATGGGGTGGACAAGATGGATACAGAAACAAACCCTCAGGAAGTAAAAACTGGAAATTTGGAAAGATGCGGGCTTGGGGTAGGATGAGGTTAACTAGGGTGGAAAAGATCATGGTTTTGGATTGGCGATGATCTGAGATAGTGCGGTGAACAGCTGTCTTGAAGACCTGGATGGAAGAATGAGATTGAAGAAGATGTGGTGGTTGGTTCCACAGGTGGGAAAAAGAGGAACAAATGAGTGGAGGTGAGCAGTGATTCTGGATTTTAGGAGTTTCATCACAAGGGGATTGCTGGGCTCCCTGCAGATGGCTGAGAGGGAAGGTCGGGGTAAAGCATGAAAAGGTAGAGTAGAGGGTGCAAGACCATAAGGGAGGTGGTCGAAGACAGAGAGACCACCGCCCTGTCTGTGATGGGAAAGTGATAGGCCCATGGATTCTTGCACTCCCTTCCCTGGTTTCTTTGTACAACTTTTGATGAAACCAAATTATTTATTATTCCTAGGTTCTGGGATCTGGGATCGAGCCTTGTGAAATCAAATAGACAGCAGGCAGTTGTGAGTTCGCTTCTCAGCATGTGCAAGCAAATTGAGGATTTAACGCTTTCCGAGCTTTCATTTGGAACTTTGTAATTTAAATTAAAACCTCTGCGTTCAGGCCATGCTATGGAGTGATTCCGATAGAACATGACAGAGGATGATCGTGTGTGCACATATATGTTTATATGTGTCGCAACATGGGCGATCCTGGTGTTCTCCAGGCAGGGTGAAAAAGCTTCCCATGCATGGATGTTAAACTGGGTCTGCCAGAATTGGTTGGTGGACCTTAAAGATCCCACGGTATCCTTTGCGAAGAGTAGGCAAGCTATCTCTGGCAACATGAACAAATTCCAATTTCCTGACCTGTGTTGGAGTGGAGAATTGTGTTGGAGTGGAGAAAAGTGTCCTGAGCCATCCAGAATTGTAACCCTTGCCAAGAAACTTTCAGTTGAACTGATGCTCTTTATAGAGCATTGTACATAAAAATGATGATGATGATCACGTTTATTAAAGGATGGATCAAACCATAGTATGCTTTCACAATGTCGATGCATCCTTTACAGACTTGAGCATGTTAAATATGAAACTAGAACATCACTCTTCGACATCACCACGTCAACCGATATGGCTCCACCCACATTATTACATCATTATAATACTTTAACCAAGTTTGATTTAAATCCATTCAGCTCTTCTCAACTTATCACATTTTTACCTGACATGACCTCTGACCTTTGACCTCTTGAGCCCAAAATTTTATAGGTCCGTGTTCACATCATTATACATACCTATACCATGTTTTAATTTAAATCCCTTCAGATGTTCACAAGTTATCACATTTTTACCTGACATAACCTTTGGCCTTTGACCTCGGGACCCCAAAATCTAATCGGTTAATACTTACATCATTATACATACCTGTACCAAGTTTGAATTATATAACTTCAGCCGTTCTCAAGTTATAGACCTATTACAGACTTTGACCTTTAATCTCGTGACCCCAAAATCGAATCAGTTCATCTTTACATCATTCTACATAAGTGTACCAAATTTGTTCAGAATCCCATCACTGGTTCACAAGTTATAGCGGTAACAGGATTTTTACTGAACATGACCTTTGGCCTTTGACCTCGTGACCCCAAAATCTAATCAGTTCATAACCTGACATAACCAAAATCTTATCAGAAAACAACAAGAAATAATTACAACTGTCCATTTACGAGACCATCTACATCTACCATCCACATCTGGAGGTGTTTTTATGTAAATTACTAATCATTTATATTTCATAAAAACCTAAGTCGTTTATTCAAATGCATCTGAGAAAATATAGTTTCAGCCATATTGGTTCTGCATAAGTAAAAGAATAAGTGCAAGATTTGACATCCAAGAGGTCATATCTTTAAAAATAGGTGCAATACCCCTGGGTGCTCACCTGGTGGAATAAAACAGTATACTACACCAACTAAAGGTATTTTAAACACTATCATGGTATTTTAAACCAATTTTAATGGTTTCTGGGAGACAGGGCAGCATGTAGAATCATATTAACATAATCATAAGACTTTAAACAAACAAAATACCTATTTTGGGAGGCAACCCCCCCCCCCCCCCCCCCCCCCTTTCCCCAAGACCGCCTCTGGGGCCTAAGGTGGTGGTGATGTTTTAATCGAAATTGTGTTTGTGGTTTCAGATAAAAAGGCAAATAGCTTCTTCTTTTTTTTCTTGGTTGGGGGGGGGGGGGGGGAGGGAGGGAGGGAGGGAGGGGTCAAACCCAGGCCCACTTTGACCCCCATAGACCCCCTTAGACCTCAATTTTCTTGGTGCCGTGAATAAACTTGAGTTGCAACATACCAGATATCATTTTAACCATGTTTGGTCACAATCTCATCAGCAGTTTGGGAGAAAAAGTTTCAAGTGTTTACGGACTGACGGATTGATGGACGGACGACGCACCATCGCATAAGCTCCCCCGGAACTACCCTGGTGAGCTAAAAATTGTAAACTGGATACAAACACGATTCGGCACCATTTACCTAGAAAGAGATGGAGAAAAGATGAGAAAGTAAGGAGAAAAGAAAATCCCGTGTGCTAATGGTGCATACGTTTGTGAAACCAGCTGCATGAAAGGGAAACCCTAGAGGCCTAGATACTACGGCCTACAAATATATCGGTGTACGGTGGGTTTTTAACATCTCAATTCTCAAGTTGCAAGGTACAGAGTACACAAAGAGCATGGCATTCCGCTAATGTAAATGTGAAGTGTTATTGGCAAGATTTTTCAGCTGTAACGAATTTGCATTAGTCTGCAGAGTAGTGCATGAAAAAGAATGTGACAAATGTGTGATGAGGGAAAACAACGAAGGGTAATTGGATAGACAAGTTGTATCAAGGGCTGCCTTGTGTGCGGCCTACAGGATGTGGAGCTTACTCATTATCTCAGCATCCTGAGGTGGACTCCAATTTGAAAGACACTCTTAGCCTCACTTAGGACAACAGCAAAGCCTACTGAGTAGGAGTGCCTGTTGGAAACTATTCATTTGGCCATCATGATTCCAATCAGAAATAATTGGTCACATTGTGAGCCCAGGGGTATATATAGAAAGCAACTGTGCTGCAGGTGGAAGATAAACTTCCGATTGCTGTGAAGGAACTCCAACAGGGCTGCCCGCCGAGCTGCTTTGCAATCTTACCTGTCCGTGCCTGGCGGCGTAGTGGACGAGAGACGCTCTCTTGCTTGTTGCGCTCAGCTCAGTGGCTGCGTCCGTTTCTGTGACCAGCCAAACAACGCATTCTGGGTATCCATGCTGCAAGACAGAAAATGCACGCCAACTCAATCCGAGCAAAGATGAGCGATGCCAGTCATAGTCTTTGGAGGTCCACTCCTTAAGGAAGTGGCGAGCATGCAAAGGATCAAAAATGAAAAGCAACTGAAACGGGGAGAAGCATTTTTCACAAGATCAGCCACTGCCTCATTGAGTAACAGCAAAGGTAACACCACTTGTCTTATATCTGCCAACAGCGATTTCCATTGATTGGTAGTATGATATAAGAAGGGTATGAGTGACCTCTGAGTTTTCATCATCACGTTTGGCACAAGACAAAAACTGGATATGTTTTGGATGGGAATGTGGGGAAAGGGAAGTGAAGCCGGGTGTCCCTCCTGTCTGTCACAATTATTTGAAGTTACGGATTGTTTCACAACATGTTGGGTAATACATTCATTACAGGTTACTCGCAAGTTGCCCGTGCCCACATGGGGTTCTAAACAGGGTATGGATGGAGGCGGTAGAAATGCAAATGGAGTCTTGTGTCATCGAGCCGGCAAGCTGGGAGCAACAATTCCCATTTATTGCTACATCTGATGTAATTCAGTATACACTTTATAGCGGCTGTTGACGGCCTCAAAACAGATGATAAGCCCAATGTGTGGTAGCTTAAAACCTTGGCTAGACTCTAAAGTACCAACACCCCAAAGTTGGGGCCTCTAGGTGCCAAAAACAAACAAATAAATGCACAAACAAACACTTGAAAATATTTACAAGATTTCAATGCGCAATGTGCCAGAACCCCTACTTAGTTTTTTCCCGTGCAGCACTGGGCACTTCACCCAAGTGGGGCAACCCGATAAAGATCGGGTTATTTAGACATCCATACACCTTCAAGAAAAGTGATGTTTAAGCTGTAGCAAAAATTAACCTGAGAGTGCATCATGTTAGTCATAGCATCATTTCCTTGTTTGAGGTCAGTTTCTTGATTTTCAGACTTACATACAGAAAATTGATTTGAGGGAGGGGGAGGAGTGGTTGTTCCTATGACCTGGGTACCCCCAGCATGTTTGCAAAACCTGGTGGAGATTGACCCAGCCGTTTTTTTGTTTCTCTGATTTTCAGACTTACACACATAGGATTTCCTTATGGGGAAGGGGATTTTGTGGTATATTAAAAGGATAGCATGGGTGGGCTGGTGTTGGGCTAGCGGCTAGGGTGCCGGCTTAGGATCCTAGGATCCTGGGTTCGAATCCCGGTCGATCGCTGAATTAACGCCAGGGGGGTTGACTCAGCCTGTCATCCTTCCGAGGTCGGCTAATTGAGTACCAGTTCACTGGTAATTCCCTGTTTGTCGTTAAAGGCAGCAAAAAGGGTTGGCGTCAGGAAGGGCATCCGGCCGTAAAATATTGCTTCAAAAAAGGGAACCAAAAAACAACAACAACCACGGTTCCCGAAAAAGGCCAACCCCTGCTTTGCAGGGAAAAATGGCCTCTAAAGGTGGTTATTTTTATTTATTTATTAAAAGGAGAGGTATATTAAAGGGGGGAGAGGGTATATTAAAACCTTGCCCAGATTCTGATGTACCTACAGCTAACATTTGGGGCCTTGAGATGCTACGGTTCTGCCGTGAATGAATAACGAACAAAATCACACAAACACTTGAAAATATTTATACGATATGTATGGAATTAACCACCTGCTCTTCCAGGTAAAGAGATCTATATAAAGCAACCAACAAAAGCTGCACAAGGTTTTCAATGCACAACATGTGCCTAGTTCAACCCCGCAAGCTTTTTGCTGTTTCAAACCCTACCCGGGTTACTCCACAACAGCAAACATTCACAAGTAATACATACATGAGAATTCCAATGCTACATGCCCCCCCCCCCCCCCCCCCCCCTCAGCTTAGTGGCCAATCGTCAGCAACAGCGGAGACGGAAATGCACACCTCTGAGAAAATTACATATGGATAGAATATAAACTGCATTGGTGAAATAAAAGTAAAGGAAAAGTAAAATTTAAAATGTTCCCTGTAATGCATGAATAAAATCCCTAACGTTTCAGGTGTAGCCCATTGTTGAAGTATTGAGAAGCCAAAATATAAGACGTGATAAATAGTAATTGACATGTTGTATATTGGATAATGCATGTGTAATTAATTTCATAACATATTTGTATAGGGGAAGGCCCGAAATGCTACATTAGTGCCCTCGGGATATTAAGTAGCAAGATGAAAATGATATTTCTCCTCTAAATGCTTTCTCTACAAATCAGCGGAGCACACCTTCATAACACACACCTGGAGATCGTCCTCAGTGTGGTTATCAGAATTGGAATGTGCAGCTACAGGAAGACCCATTGTAGTTAGGCGTATTGATTATAAGGGCTCAGACATTCTTTCTGCCAGGCGTCGCTTAGTCTCGCCAATGTGGAGCTGGTGGCAACAATCACTTGACAGGGCATATATAATATTTCTAGAAGTGCAGTCAAAGTATCCTTTGACACACCATGTCCCACTCGGGGCTTTAATAATGTCTTGCGAGACACCGAGATGACATGTTTTATATCTGGGGCAATTACATCTCATTGTACCTAACCGCTCTGCTCCACTAGTAGAAAAGCAAGAGTGAGCTGGATATCTGTGATCACAAAGAAATCGCCAAGGTTCAGCCTCCGCCAAATGGGGGAAGCTTACCCTTGGCCATTACCCACGACTTACCCTTGGCCTATGATCCAATGATGGCCATATTTTTTTCGGACCACCATATGACCTTGACCTTCAGCATTTAAGGATACAGTGCAAATAATTAAAATGTGTCCCCATCTACAATCTATCCATTGAACTCAAGAACGTGAAAAGCGGAGGAAAATATTCAAGTTATGATTTTAAAGGTTTTTTTTGTTAAATAGTTCACAATCCATAAAATGTAGGTCAAGGACACTAATCAGATATTGGTTGCACAACATCAGTGCAGGTATGCTATTATGATGCAACATCTTGGAAGGCCAAATGATCTTTGAGATTCCTCATTGGTAAAATTGAGCGATGACAAAAAACGCTTTTTTTTTTTTTAGACTGCCATTTGACCTTGACCTTTAACCCAGAGAGGAATGGTATAAATTAATCGTAAATGCAGCTTAGTCTAGGCTATCTAGAGAGAGCAATTTCATTCTGATCGGGCAAACCTTGGTCATGTTTTGGTGAAAAATGTTCAAATGTCTATAATTTGGTCATGACCTTAAAATTAGGTCAAGGTCAAAAAATTCATCCCGGCAGTTTTAGCCGGCTCCGAGATGTAGCTCAGAAATTGACATAGGCGGAAATTTGGAGTGTTTGGAATGCAGGAACAGGAAATAAATTCTAAATTGTGGTTTACTACTCCTGGGGGGTTCTGGGGGCACCATGAAAAATTGAAATGTCAGAGGTGTACCTGATAGAACCACCTTTAAAGGCCATTTTTCCCCGCAGAGCAGGGGTTGAGCCTTTTTCAGGCACCGTGGTCCCCTTTTTGAAGCAATGTTTTACAGCCGGATGCCCTTCCTGCCACCAACCCTGTTAGTCGCCTCATGCGACACAAAGGGAATTACCATTGAACTGGTACTCAATTTACCGACCTTGGAAGGATGACAAGCTGAGTCAACCCCACTGGCATTAATTCAGTGATCAACCGGGATTCAAACCCAGGATCTTAGGATCCCAAGCCGGCACCCTAACCGCTAAGCCAACACCAAGCTCTCAGAGGTGTACCTGATAGATGGATGATAATTATTTACACCGTTTTTAATAAATCTCACCAACTCGATGTAATGATCAATATATAGTTTCAGAAGGATCGGTTTTGGACCCTGTTAACTGTTTATCATCTTTTCCTTGATGTAACCGACAAAGAGACTTACATAGGAGGGTCTCATTTGTGTTCCCAAGGCTGCTCCTTTTCGTTGTTTGTGAAAGTTTTCCACAAACTTGAAAGACGATAGGTTGAGGACTAATTCAGCCAATCATGAAAGGGCGATGGGTGACACTATGTCTGGTAATACTATGGATTATGCTCCAGAAAATGGTGAAGAGCCTCCAGCCCCTCATTTATAAGAATATTGGTGCTGTATATAATAAAGAGATGTTCATGAAGAAAAGAAGACTTTTTTCTGCATCCAGAAACCAGAAATTGTAGAAAAGACAAATATCATCCGAGGCATTCTTCACGTAAGTGGGAAGCAAAGTGACAAATGATGACAGAATTCCATCAAGGTACTTACTGATAAGTTGCTTGAGCCAATTATAGGTGGATACAATTGGTCGGCCTGGTGTATTAGGTTTATGAATCCTGGGAAGGAAATAAAAATGAGCACACTGGGGATTCTCTTGAATTCGATTAATAGCATTAGAAGGCAAATCTCCATTAAGGATGAAGTCCTTCACCATGTTGGAGATAGGGTATTGCTGCTCCCGAGTGGAAGCGGACGCAATTCTTCCTGCCTCATATAAGTCATGTCTCGAAGTGACAGCACCGCCTTCATCCGCAGGTTTTATCAGGTAATTATTGTTATTACGAACAGCTGTTATAGACTCACATTCCCGCTTGGAGATGATATGTTTGACGCTAATATTCCATTTGAATATAGTATTAACACCAGTTTTGCATTTTAAAATTGGAGAGATCAAGCACGGGATACCTTCCATCAAGGGGCGTCCAGGAACAGCAAGGGTTTAATGCTTCCTGGAGTGTCTCTCTGAAATTGTCTTCATTGTGTGAAGAACAATGATAGCCATTTTCAGCTGGAGACAATTAAGTAGAAAGTCACATGTCGGAGGAATTTTTGAAAATCTTTGTGGACATCGAATTTGGTGATTCTTTCAGAAGTTGGAATCAAAAACAATCCTCGTTTCCCTAGTTGCTAAGTCCTGATGTCTCGTCACCGCAATTCTACTGTCCTCAGTTGTTTCACGTCAGGGTTGGTGATGGGGTATGAGACAATGAAGTTTGTTATTTGTTTTGGAAATAAGAACTTAATAATATTCACGGTTGCTGTCTATCGATACATCTATCGATCTCAAGAAAAAAAGATGTTCAGAACACAAATTCCTCAGCTCTTTTTGATATTGATGACAACATTGGAAGAGTTAAGTGTGACCCACAATAATCAGTGTAAACATTGATAATACCGTAAAATTGCAAAACATTTCAGATCATGAATGTTCAGATTGTTGGAGATCACGAAGCCCGTAGGAATCAGTTTCTCACGATGACAGGCAGACAAAAAAAAATGGCGTAGCCAGAAAACCGCGACTTGGAGAAAATTGCATTTCGAAGTTGAATGATAGGATTGATTTTGTTGAGAAAGTTGTTGAAGCATCTTCACAATCGCTGGGTTCCATCATGTCGTACAGATTGCAGAAAAAGAATGGATATTATAAGGAAAATAAACTTCGTCGGTTAAATATAAGTAAAGGAAAAGTAAAAGTTCAAATGTTCACCGTAAAAGGTAAATAAATTCCTGATGGTTTCAGGTGTAACCCTTTATCGAAGTCCTGAGAAACCCAAACATAAGACTCTATAAACAGTACCACACGTGTTGTATATGGCCTAGTGTGTTTGTAATAGATTGCATGACAAATTGGGATAAGAAAAGGCCTGAAATTTAACATCGATGCCTTCAGGGTGTATACTGATAGTGGTACAGGAAGATATGGTTCGTAAATGCTCATGAGCCACTCTCTGCCAGGCGTTGCTTGGCCTCGCCAATGTCAAGCTTGCTGGCTCCAACAATCACAAGACAGGCAGATTTATAATACTCCAAGAAGTGCAGTCAATGTATACATTACTTTGACTGCACTTACATACTGAATAATTAGTGAATAATTCGAACATTATGAATGTTCAGATTATTCACTAATTATTCAGTAGTTTTTATCCTCGTGTCTGCATTTTTTCACTCCATTTTTCAGCTGTGTTTAACTTGAATTAACTTGTTGTCCTTTCATCACACCTCGACATGGAGGGCCCATGTGTACTATGTCAAACCTCAAACACGAGTCATACAAACATGGCATAGCCACCTATATAAGGCAGAACGATAGCGCCTCTTGTCACTCTCATCCCAGGAATCCCAGACAGCAGACACCCAGGCAGCGACTCACAGCCTAGAGCACCCAGCCATCAATCACAAACAGCCCGGGATCTACAGACAGCGAGCCACTCAGCTGGGACAATCGAGCCTCAAAGCCGATACCCCCCAAAGACGGAGCACAGCGATCGGCATAGCACGGACAGCCAGTGTGGAGACACAAGGACAAGATCAGACCAGATGAGGGGGTCTGAATACTTTCTGAAGACTGCCTTCAGAAAGTATTCATACCACTTGACTTTTTTCACATTTTATTGTGTTACAGCCTGAATTTAAAATGGGTTGAATTGAGATTTTTTTTGTCAATGATCTACACATAATACCCAATCATATCAAAGTGGAATTTTTTTTTAAAGAATGTTTCACAAAATAATTAAAAATGAAAAGCTGTAATGTCTTGAGTCAATAAGTATTCAACCCCTTTGCCATGACACTCCAAATTTAGCTCAGGTGCATCTAACTTCCTTTGATCATCCTTGAGATGTCTCCACAACTTGATTGGAGTCCACCTGTGGTCAATTCAATTGATTGGATAAAATTTAGAAAGAAACGCACCTTTCTATACAAGGTCCCACAGTTGACAGTGCATGAATTGAGTTGAATCGAGGCAGAGCAAAAACTCTACCATGAAGACAAAGGAACTGGCTGGGTAGAACTCTGAGATAGAACTGCGAGGAGGCATAGGTCTGGGGAAGGGTATAAAACAATTATCTAGAGTGTTGAAAGTTCCCAAGAGCACAGTGAGCTCCCTCATTAGGAAATGGGAAGAATATGGAACTACCCAGACTCTTCCTATACCTGGCCGTCTTACCAAACTGACCAACAAGGCACAAAGTACCTCGGTCAGTGAGGTGACGAAGAACCCAATGACCACTCTGACAGAAATACAGAGTTCCTTGGCTGAGATGAGAGAACCTGCCGGAAGGACAACAGTCTCTGCAGCACTTCACAAATGTATGCTTTATCGGAGAGTGGCCAGACGGAAGCCATTCCTGAGAAAAAGGCAAATGACAGCATGCCTGGAGTTTGCAAAAAGGCACATGAAAGACTCTGAGAACATGAGGCAAAATATTCTGTAATCTGATGAGACGAAAATTTTTTTTTTTTTTTTTTTTTTTTTTTTTTGTATACAAGGTCGAGGCTCGTGAAAGAGCGAACATTAATCACACAGAAAGACAAACCGACACATAAAACATATAACATAGGGAGCGGTAGACAAGATGGGGAGAGAGGGGGAAGGACACAAACACAACATTTGAGAGCAGGGACCGAGAGACATGGAGACATCGAGAGATCTGAGAGAGGGCGAGGGCTTTGGGGGGGGGGGGGCGTGGGAAGGGGGCGGTGGGAGAGGTATAAAACATATGGACACTGCCAGGACTTCCAGGAAAGAAGTTGGAATTCCAAACAAGGTGGATCTGGGGTGAATTAGCGGGGGTAGAAAAGATCAAGGTTTTGGATGGGGGAAGATAAGAGATGGTGGTGAACAGCTGTTTTAAAGACCTGGAGGGAGGAGTGGGATTGAAGGGAGTGAGGGAGTTTGTTCCAGAGGCGGGAGAAAAGAGGAATGAAAGAGTGAAGGTGAGCAGCGAGCCGAGATTTCGGCAGTTTAACCATCAGAGGGTTGCTGGCAGATCTTGTGCGACCTGTAGGAATATTTGGGGGACAGAGCACAGAGAGAGCTGGGGGTGCAAGGCCGGAGAGGAGTCGGTAGAAGACAGAAAGACCACCTACCTGCCTGCGGTGAGTGAGTGAAAGGCCCTCAGAGATAGCTTCATCGCGGGAGATTCCAATAATTCTGAAAGCTTTGGTTTCAACAGCGTGAAGCCGAGCTAGGTGTGAGGCAGGAGCACCGGCCCATAGGGGAGAACAGTATTCCATTGAGCTGCGGATGAAAGCCTTGTATGTGGTGAGGAGCTCAGGTGTGCCGAGGAAGGACTTCGCACGACGGAGGATGCCCAGTCGGCGACTGGCTTTGGAGGCCAGCTTGGAAATGTGGTTTTCCCAAGAAAGATCATGGCAGATAGTGAGACCCAAAATCTTGAGCGACAGAACTTCTTGGAGAGGATTGTTGAGAAAGTAGATGGGAGGGTTGTCCAGTCGATCTTTTCGGAGAGACATAGTAAGAGTGTGAGATTTGTCAGGATTGAAAGACATGTTCCACTTGTTTGACCAGTCTGTGATTTTGTCCAGGTCTTCAGAGAGTGAGGAGGCAGCAGACTGCCGATCTGAGGGAAGAGGAATGGAGCGGCAGAGAGTGGAGTCATCAGCAAAGAGATAGAGAGGATTTTCGAGAGAGTCAGAGAGATCATTGATGAAGACCAGAAAAAGCACGGGGCCCAGAACACTGCCTTGGGGAACTCCAGCCTGAACAGGAAGAGGAGATGAGAGAAACCCATTCAGGGCCACACGTTGACGACGACTAGAGAGGAAGTCCGCCAGCCATGCGTGGAGATTTCCATGGATACCAAAGGAGGAGAGTTTGGTGAGCAGAGCGGGGTGCCAGACCGTGTCGAAGGCACGTGATATGTCGAGGGAGACAGCTCTAATTTCCTGTTTGGCATTGAGGACCTCCATCCATTGTTGAGACAGCAGAAGCAGCATGTCCAGAGTAGAGTGACCTGGTCTGAAACCAAATTGATGATCAGAGATCAAGCCATTGGAGAAGAGGAAAGATTTCATATCCGAAGCAATGATGGATTCCATGACTTTGCTGATAATTGGGAGAAGGCTGATTGGTCTGTAGTTGCTAGGATTGACCTTTAATTGGCCTGAATGCAAAGAGCTGTGTCTGGCAGAAATCGAGCACAGGTCAACGAGGCTGGAGAAGGAGTTATAAAACCAGACAGCTGAAGTGGAGCAGATTTTTTTTTTTTTGCTTTTTTTTTTTTTGTATACTGAATCGAGGCTCGTGAAAGAGCTAACATTTATTTCACAAACAAATCAACCAAACAAAAATATACAAAAAGAGGGAGTGGAAGACAAGATGGGGAGAGAAGGGGAAGCACACAACCACAACATTTGAGAGCAGGGAGAAGTGTGGGAGGGAGAGGGCTTGGGGGGAGGAGGCGTGGGAAGGGGGGGGGGGGGGGAGAGGTATAAAACACAAGGGGATCGAAATTAGCGGGGGTAGAAAAGATCAAGGTTTTGGATGGGGGAGGATAAGAGATGGTGGTGAACAGCTGTTTTAAAGACCTGGAGGGTGGAGTGGGATTGAAGAGAGTGAGGGAGTTTGTTCCAGAGGCGGGAGAAAAGAGGAGTGAAGGTGAGCAGAAAGTCTTGATTTTGGCAGTTTAACCATAAGAGGGTTGCAGGCAGATCTTGTGCGACCTGTAGGAATATTTGGGGGACAGAGCCCAGAGAGAGCTGGGGGGGCAAGGCCAGAGAGGAGTCGGTAGAAGACGGAAAGACCACCAACATGCCTGCGGTGAGTGAGTAAAAGGCCCTTGGAGTTAGCTTCATCACGGGAGATTCCAATGATTCTGAATGCTTTGGTTTCAACAGCGTGAAGACGAGCTAGGTGTGAGGCAGGAGCGCCAGACCAGAGGGGAGAGCAGTATTCCATAGAGCTGCGGATGAAAGCCTTGTATGTGGTGAGGAGCTCAGGTGTTCCCATGAAGGACTTCGCACGACGGAGGATGCCCAGTCGGCGACTGGCTTTGGAGGCCAGATTTGAAATGTGGTTTTCCCAGGAAAGATCATGGCAAATAGTGAGACCCAAAAGCTTGAGTGACAACTTCTTGGAGAGGATTATTCAGAAAGTGGATGGGAGGGTTGTCCAGTCGGTTTTTTCGGAGAGACATCGTAAGAGTGTGAGATTTATCAGGATTGAAAGACATGTTCCATTTGTTTGCCCAGTCTGTGATTTTGTCCAGGTCTGCAGAGAGTGAGGAGGCTGCAGACTGCCGATCTGAGGGATGAGGAATGGAGCGACAGAGAGTAGAGTCGTCAGCAAAGAGATAGAGAGGATTTTCAAGAGAGTCAGATAGATCATTGATGAAGACCAGAAAAAGCACAGGGCCCAGAACACTACCTTGGGGAACTCCAGCCTGAACAGGAAGAGGAGATGAGAGAAACCCATTCAGGGCCACACGTTGACTACGACCAGAGAGGAAGTCCGCCAGCCATGCGTGGAGATTTCCATGGATACCAAAGGAGGAGAGTTTGGTGAGCAGAGCAGGGTGCCAGACCGTATCGAAGGCACGTGAAATGTCAAGGGAGACAGCTCTAATTTCCTGTTTGGCGTTGAGGATCTCCATCCATTGTTGAGAAAGCAGAAGCAGCATGTCCAGAGTAGAGTGACCAGGTCTGAAACCAAATTGATGATCAGAGATCAAGCCATTGGAGAAGAGGAAAGATTTCATATCTGAAGCAATGATGGATTCCATGACTTTGCTGATAATTGGGAGAAGGCTGATTGGTCTGTAGTTGCTAGGATCTGTTTTTGCACCTTTTTGTGCAAAGCGGTGATGTTGGCTGATTTCCAAGCAGATGGCAGATGACCTTGAGCAAAAGAGAGGGTGAAGAGAACAGAAAGAGGGAGTGAAAGAGCGGAAGAACAGGATTTTATGACCCGTGGGCTGATGCCGTCAGGACAAGTTGCAGAATCAGAGTCGAGGGTTGACAGAAACTTTTCCACCTTGTCAGGAGGAAAGGACACAGAGTCCAGGAGCAGGTGGGTACAGAGAGGGATGGGTTTGGGACACAAGATTTCGAGGCAAACACAGAGTTGAGGCATTCAGCTTTTTCACGTGCGGAGTCAGCCGTTAAGCCGTT
Source organism: Myxine glutinosa (assembly GCF_964187855.1). Taxonomy (NCBI): domain Eukaryota; kingdom Metazoa; phylum Chordata; class Myxini; order Myxiniformes; family Myxinidae; genus Myxine; species Myxine glutinosa. The sequence goes on along the minus strand of NC_136262.1, from coordinate 220,876,148 downwards.
TGAGGTGAGGGAGGGGATGAAGGTGGAACAAACACCAGAAACAGATTTGACCAGACGCCACCAGGATTTGGAAGAGGGAGACAGATAAGAGAGTTCGGTCTTGAGAACGGTTAGATATTGTTTCCTGGCTCTCCTGAGGGTGGACACACACTTGTTTCGGGCTTTGTGAAAGGAAATGAGATTTCCTTCCGTTGGATTTGCTTTCCAGGAGACGAAAGCAAGTTGTTTCAGGGCAACAGCCTCACCACAAGCATCCGTGTACCATGGACGAGAGGAAGGGTATGACAACTGAAGATGAGATGGGATAAATCTGTGCATGAGAGAGAGCAATTTACTTTGAAAGAATTCCCAGGATGAGTTGTCAGAGGCGGTAGAGATGGGAGACCAGTCCAGATGATTGATGGCTGCTTGAAGACCGTGCCAGTTGGCCTGAGTGAAATGCCAGACTCGTCGACGCTGAGGAGGCTCTCTGAGAATGGTCAGAGAGATGTCCACTTTGACAAGCACATGATCAGATGAGCCGATTGGAGCAGAAGAGGAGCAGCAGACATTTTCAGGGAAGTTAGTCATAACCAAGTCCAGAAGAGAAGATGCTCCGTTGACTGAGATCCGGGTCGGGAAATTGACAGATTGTGTCAGTCCCAGTGAGTCGCAGAAGTCCTTTGCTGAAGAGCCATGGCTGGTGAGAGAGGTACCCACACCCAGCCAACTGGCATGGTGACAATTGAAATCACCACATATGAGGAAGAGAGAGTTGGGATGGGTAGATAGAAGTTGGTCCATATTATCAGACAGCGAGGTGTAGATGGAGTCATCACTGTTTGGTGGACGGTACAACACACATATGAACAAAAGGTGGGAGCAAAGGGGAAGCCGTAGCCAAAGGTATTCCTGGGGGTGAGGTGGAGAGAGGGCAGTGGAGGGCGAGTGAGGAAGAGTTTTTTTATAAAGATAGCAACCCCACCTCCAGGACGAGGCTCAGGTCTATCATACCGGAGGAGGGAGTAACCTGGGAGAGATACCAAGGCATCAGAGACATCATGAAGGAGGAAAGTTTCTGTTAAGCAGATCACATCTGGTTTGTCAGAAGCAACCTGTATGGAGAGTTCAGTCAAGTTTGAGCGAAGGCCCCGGATGTTTGAGGTCCATACCGTTAATGAAGAGGAAGGGGGAGCATCGGGTACAGAACAGGGGGGGGGGAGGGGTAGGGTAAGATGTGGAAGAGGAGGAAGAGGTAGGGAGAGCTGTTGAAGGTGTGTCAGAGATTTCAGAATAGCTTGGAGAAAGGGAAGAATGGGGCGGACAAAAGGTTTGATGGAGATTGGGTGAGGCACAGTGAGGTGTTATTTGAGGAGGGGGAAGAACGAGGCAGAAGGTTGGGGGAGATGAAAGTTGGAAGGGGGAAGAAGCAGGGAGGATGCTTTGAGGAGGAGGGGTGAGAGGGGAGTCTAGGAGGGGAGGAGCGAGGGAGAGTCTCGGAGGGGAGGGGTGTGGGGGGAGTTTAGGAGGGAGGGGAGGGAAGGGGCAAGGGGGGAGATTAGAAAGGGATGGGTGATGGGGAGGCTTTGGAGGGGAGGGGTGATGGGGAAGTTTTGGAGGGGAGGGGGGATGGGGAAGTTTTGGAGGGAAGGGGGGATGGGGAAGATTTGGAGGGGAGGGGTGAGATTGGATTTTGTAAAGTGTACGATTCATGGGAAACGAACATTTCTTGCAAAATGAGTTTGAGACCTTCGAGTCAAAAATACGTTTGAGGAAGCTGAAGGAGGGGTGGAGTGCAGGAGAGTTTAGGGAATGTAGAAAAGAGGAACTGTAAGAGATGGTATTATTTATTTATTTTGGAATGAATAGATTTGGTGAGCAAGACGAAAGCATCCTTTTTTAGGAGAAGAAGAAAAAGGTGTTATAATATGTGAGAGAAAATACTTGTTCAGGGGAGAGATTATACATTTCTAACCACGTGATCGCGTGATCGCGAACAACGTGAACGAAGAACGAACGAACAAGTAAGAACAACAAATAAACGAATAAGACCTGAGAAGGAAATATTGTTTTGGGTTTTTTGTTTTTTTTGAGTAGAGATATTTAACAAGGAGGTATGGGGTGAACGACTGGGACGAAACAGAGAACGAAAATAATTGCAGCGCATTCGACGAACCGCTGAGAGAAAAACAAAACCACAAGGTCGGAGACGGTACGGTAGCCGAAGCCTACGAGTACTAGGCCTCAGAATACTCGATACGCATTAACCGACGATTGTGTATACATGTACGAAAAATTAGCACCGAAAATTTTCCTAAAGATACGCTATAGGTACACACACCAAAAGATAGATACAGTCTCGACAAAAACACAATTGTGAAAGATTACTTAGCTTCGAAAGCATGAGCGCATGGAACAGCTTCAAAAAGACGTGACCTCGCCGTGATCTCGCGAGATCCTCAACAAACTGAAACAAAAGAAGTGTGATTGTTCTGCTATAAAGCTATAAAGTTCTGCTATGAAGTTCTGCTGTTCTGCTATAAACACGTTAGTCCCCTTTATGACCCTAAAAACACTTTAGACCCTTAGAACATTCGAAAACATTTCCTTCCAAAATCAGTTATGCCAACCTTTCTGTGCACTACTCACATCACATCACAAGTTGCATTGACGAATCTAAACTGATATCTCAACGTGAAACTGATGTTGAAACGTGAAACCGAAACTACTGATATATGGATCATCGAATGGGAAATCAGAATGAAATGATGTGGGAAATTGCTGAAATCAATGATATGGGGAGTATAGAGAGAGGGGAAAGGTCAGGAGCTGAAGAAACAATGTGGAGAGGGACAGACGTCTGGAGGTGGTTGGTTAGTATGGAAAGAACTTTGGTGATCTTCTGTCAGGCTGTCGACCCAAAACATGCCTAAACCTGTTTCGCAGCTGAGCTTTCATCATATCAACTTCACTCCCGAGCAGTACTTCTGAGGTAAAACAAGCATGGAATGGAAATCTTAGCTGATAGAATGGAATGAGGTTGTCGAGGTTAGCAGCTACACCCATTGTGACATCTGTTTACTAAATATTTACACTGAATTCCCGGTTCTACCAACACACAATCGAAAGGAAATTGCTCATTTCAGGTGAGACATCTATGAACCCCCGTTATTGACGGGTACCTTTGCCAGAAGTGCGTCGCGCATAAAAACAATGTGGCGCCTTTCCAACAAGTCAGTTCGTCAAATGTTTGCCCTCCTAGAGCTACCCCGGTCAACTCTAAGTGCTGTTATTGTGAAGTGGAAACGTCTAGAAGCAACAACAGCTCAGCGGCGAAGTGGTAGGCCACACAAGCTCACAGAATGGGACAGCCGAGTGCTGAAGCACGTAGCGGGTAAAAATCGTTTGTCCTCGATTGCAACACTCACTACCAAGTTCCAAACTACCTTTGGAAGCAACGTCAGCAGAACAACTGTTTGTCCGGAGCTTCATGAAATGGGTTTCCATGGCTGAGCAGCCGCACACAAGCCTAAGATCACCATGCGCAATGCCAAGCGTCGGCTGGAGTGGTGTAAAGCTCGCCGCCATTGGACACTGGAGCAGTGGAAGCGCGTTTTCTGTAGTGAGGAATCACACTTCAGCATCTGGCAGTCCGACGGACGAATCTAGGTTTTGCGGATGCCAGGAGAATGCAACTGCCTGAATGCATAGTGCCAACTGTACAGTTTGGTGGAGGAGGAATGATGGTCTGGTGCTGTTTTTCATGGTTCGGGCTCGGCCACTTAGTTCCAGTGAAGGGAAATCCTAACGCTACAGCATACAATGACATTCTAGACGATTGTGTGTTTCCAACTTTGGGGAAGGCCCTTTCCTGTTTCAGCATGACAATGCCCCCGTGCACAAAGCGAGGTCCATACAGAAATGGTTTTTCGAGATCGGTGTGGAAGAACTTGACTGGTCTGCACAGAGCCCTGACCTCAACCCCATCGAACACCTTTGGGATCAATTGGAACGCTGACAGCGAGCCAGGCCTAATCGCCCAACACCAGTGCCTGACCTCACTAATGCTCTTGTGGCTGAATGGAAGCAAATCCCTGCAGCAATGTTCTAACATCCAGTGGAAAGCCTTCCCAGAAGAGTGGAGGCTGTTATAGCAGCAAGGGGGGAGGAGGGGGGGGGGGGGGAGACAACTCCTTCGACGACCCAGGTACATTCACCGTGGCTCCGGTCGTAAGTTTGTATATGTACAATCAGGTCACTCCATCCCCGTCCTCTGGTCGGCTCAGCGCACTCCCACTCGTCGTCCCAGCGCACCTAATCACGGCAACGCACAAAATCGCACCTCCTGCCTGCGAACCCTGGCTAAATCACCTGAATTCATCCCCGCTGTTCAAAACAACATCAAGCTCACCCTGTTCAACACCCGGTCCCTCAACATCAAATGCCTCATCCTCAACGACTACATCCTGGATAACAAACTGGACTTTCTCTGTCTCACCGAAACCTGGCAACAACCACTGGACTACTACACGCTCAACCTCACCACACCCAATGGATATTCCTACGTCAATAAACCACGCTCGGAGGGCCGAGGTAGTGGAATTGCCGTTATCCACCGTCAAGACATCAGGACCAGCCTCATCCCCATCGCCTCATCCTCATCCTTTGAACACCTGGCTTTTAAACTCTCTGGTCGCACGCAGTCAGTCATGGCTGTCGTATACCGCCCTCCCAAACCACACCCATTATTCCTGTCTGACTTCTCCTACTTTCTGACCCAGCTATGTTCCCTCTCCCCCTCAATCCTCCTCCTTGGTGATTTCAATATCCACATGGACTCCACTGACTCCACAATAACCACTGACTTCACTGATTTACTCACTTGCTTTAACCTCACTCAACATGTCGACTTTCCTACGCATATCCGTGGTCACATTTTGGACCTTGCCTGCTCCACTGGATTAATTTTGCACCATCTCTCTGGCTCCGACCTCACCCTCTCTGACCACTTAGCCATCACTATGACCATCAACATCCCCACCCCAACACCAAGACATTATCGCACTATCAACTTCCGTAAGCTAAACGCTCTTTCACCTACCTCATTCTCATCCACCCTCTCTGAAAAATTGTCCACTTCTCCCTTCATTGACCTCCACACCCCTTCCGACCTCACTGACTACTACAACCACACTCTCTCCTCCTGCCTTGACCAGCTTGCGCCTGTAAAAACCAAAACAGTTTCTTTCACCCATTCTGCTCCCTGGTTTACACCTGAACTCCGCCTGATGAAAACTCGTGCTCGCCAACTTGAAAGGCTCCGCAATAAAACAGGTCTCACAGTTCACTCCCAAGCCTACAAGGACCACCTACAACACTACAAAGATGCCCTCTCCCACGCCCGCTCCGCCTACTACTCTCAAATTATCCACTCTGGCTACGGAAACCCAAAAGCACTCTTCTCGACAATAAACAAACTCCTCCGCCCCCTGGACACCACCACCCAGTCATTCACAGTAGACAACTGCATCTCCTTCCTTTCTTTCTTCCAACGCAAAATTGACAACATCTACAACAGCTTGACCACCGCCGCACCCGCTCCCCCTCCAACCACCTGCCCCCCCCCTTATCCTGCCTTCCCCTGTCTCAATTCTCCCCGGTCTCCCCTACTGACCTCTCTGAACTCCTCATAGGAATGAAAACTGCCACCTGCACTCTTGACCCCATCCCCTCCAGCTTTGTCAAGGCCTCCCTCCCTGCTCTCTCTCCACTTATCATTGCAACAATAAACTCCTCCCTGTCTACAGGCATCATCCCACCATCCCTCAAAATTGCTGCTGTTACCCCCATTCTAAAAAAAACCTGGTCTAAACCCTGACACCCTAAATAACTTCAGACCCATCTCCAACCTACCCTTTCTGTCAAAAGTTTTGGAACGCGCTGTAGCCGCTCAACTCAAACATCACCTCTCTGCCAATAACCTGTAGGAAACATTCCAATCCGGATTCTGCTCCAACCACAGTACTGAAACTGCTCTCCTCAAAATCACCAACGACCTTCTCCTCTCCTCTGACGCTGGCAACCTCAACATTCTCGTCCTCCTCGACCTCAGCGCTGCCTTTGACACCATCGATCACACCATCCTCCTCACCCGACTTGAATCCACCTTTAACGTTACCGGCACTGCCCTCTCTTGGATTAAATCATACCTCTCTGACAGACGCCAGTTCATCTCCATCAATAACTGCAAATCCCCCACTGCTCCCCTCCCCCAAGGTGTCCCCCAAGGTTCAGTTCTTGGGCCCCTCCTCTTCATCCTTTACCTGTCCCCGCTCGGTTACTTAATCCGCCGTCATGGTCTCCAATTCCACTGCTTCGCCGATGACATCCAGCTTTTCATCTCCACCAAGTCCGTCTCCACCGACACCCACTCTATCCTGACAAACTGCAGCTCTGAAATAAAATCCTGGCTTCAAATCAACTTCCTCAAACTTAACTGTGATAAATCTGAAATAATCATCATTGGCCCAAAAACGCTCACAAAATCCACCCATAACTTTGCCCTCAACATCGACGGTATCCCAGTATCCACCTCCCCTCTCATCCGGAATCTTGGCGTCATCTTTGACCAAACCCTCTCCTTCGACAAATACACTAAACAGATCACAAAGACAGCCTTCTTTCACCTGAAAAACATCGCCCGTCTCCGCTCATCCCTCTCCTCCACGGCTGCAGAAACCCTCATCCACGCCTTCATCACCTCCCGTCTGGACTACTGCAATAGCCTCCTCTATGGTTCACCCTCAACAATCACCAATGAACTCCAATACATTCAGAACTCCGCTGCCCGTCTACTCACCCATTCCCGGACCCGTGACCACATCACCCCCGTCCTTTACAAGCTTCACTGGCTCCCCATCTCCCAGAGAATCCAGTACAAAATCCTCCTCTTGACCTACAAAGCCCTCCATAACCTGGCCCCATCCTACCTGGCTGACCTCCTCTCCAGACACACTCCCACCTGCAACCTCCGCTCTGCTGGTACCAACCTCCTGACCCCCCCCCCCCGCCCCCCATCCGGACCAAATTCAGATCCTGGGGGGACAGGGCCTTCTCCATCGCTGCTCCCACCCTCTGGAACTCACTACCTCACACCATCAGAGACTCCTCCTCACTCACCACATTCAAAACATCACTCAAGACCCACCTGTTCAGCACTGCATTCAACATTCAACCCACAGCATTTAACCCCTGACTATCACTTCTCCTTCTCCCTCCTTTTGCTTTAAATATTTCCCTATTGATTCTTGTCTTTTTGCAATTGTTGTTTTCATGTTTTGTTATGCATTATGTTTTGCACTCTGTCAAAGCGCCTTTGGGCTTCATGAAAAGCGCTATACAAAATAAATGAATTATTATTATTATTATTATTAATGCCCATGAATTTGGAATGAGATGTGTGATGTTTGGGTGTCCACATACTTTTGGTCGTGTAGTGTGTATAAACAGACTTGGCATTTAATATGGATTTTTTTTTTTTCTTGACCGGTTTACTTTCTGAACTCAGTCTATCAATCTGGTGAGTTTTTTTTTTACCCTTCGGTGATGTCTTTGTTGAAAGAACCATGTCACTGAATGTCTTTCGCAGCAAGAAGTCAATAACAGGATTATATCACAGGTGGCGTGACAAAATGTAAGGACAGGTACATTTGACGATTGGCTTCACAATCGGGTATACAAGGGTTGTTGCGTTCTGTATTAGTGGAAAACAACTGCTGCACATCTACAAAAGTTATTGCCGCTTCCTCTGGAGATGGTCCGTCAACTTGACAATGCTGTTTGTCATGGAGTGGTGGCTTTACGAAATTCTGGCATGAAACAGCGTGCTATTGCTCGGCAGTATGGCATCACTCAAGGTCAGGTGTCAAAGATCCTGAAACGAAATGCTCAGAGGGGTGTCCCTATTCCAATACCGAGGCCAGGACGTCCACGCAGAACCACAAGGAGAGATGACCGCCAGCTGCACCGGTTAGTCTGCAATGGCCGTACCAAGTCAGCTAATCGGCGTAGGGCTGAGTGGCATCAACTGACAAATGTTCCTGTATCCAGAAGGCTAGTCAAACAACGACTGGTTCAAGCAGGCTATCGTGCCAGGCGTCCCCTGAGAAAGCCACGCCTGACCAGACAACACATCCAGCGCCGATTGCAGTGGGCCAGAGAGCACCGTCAATGGCAGCCAGGACACTGGAATCACGTGACCTTCAGTGACGAGTCTAGATTTCTGGTCTATCGTCAAGATGGCCGCATCCGAGTGCGCAGACAAGTGCATGAAGCCCACAACGAAGATTGTATAGTGCCAAGAGTCCAAGCTGGAGGTGGTGGGGTGACCGTTTGGGCTGCTTTTCATGCAGGGGGCAAAACTGACCTGGTTGTTCTGAATGGAAACCTGAACCAGTTCAAGTACAGGGTCATTCTGGAAGAAACATTGCTTCCATTTGCTCGTGCAGCCTTTCGAGAAACTTTGTCTTCCAAGATGACAATGCACGGCCTCATCGTGCTCGCATGATCCAACACTTCCTTGCTGAACAGTGAACATGGTGTAGAGCATATGGAGTGGCCTGCCATGTCCCCGGATATGAATCCGATAGAGAACTTGTGGGCAGAATTAACGCATCAAATCGACAACTTGGACCAGCAGCCGACCTCTGTGCGTGAATTGCAGCAGACTTGTCACTGCATGGCAAGCGATTCCTGTCCAAACCTTGGCAAATCTCGTAAACAGCATGCCTCAACGTGTACGTGCTCTCCTGAATGCTCGTGGGGGTTACACGAAGTACTGAACTGTAATTTTACTGTCCGTAATCCCAGTCATAATTTAGCTTTTGTTTT
>NC_136262.1:220799780-220862280 GCF_964187855.1 Myxine glutinosa | reverse complement strand
AAATTGAGGGAGGACATGGGGGCCCAGATCGGAGGGTTAGGGAGTAGAATAGAGGGATTAGGAAACAAATTTGAGGGACTAGACAACAAATTTGAGGGATTAGACAATAGATTAGGGGAAATACAGGAGGGGTTAATGGGGGTAGAAAACAGAATGGCCGCTCAAGAGAATCAAATGGAAGGGATGCAAAAGGGGTTAGAGGGGTTAGAAAACAGTATGGAAGGCAAATTGAGGGACATGAGGGACCAAGCGGAAAGGGAAGTTAACCAAATGGGGCAGCAGATAGAGGGGGTCAGAATGGGGGTAGAAACCAAACTGGATGCTCACAGGGAGGAAATGGAGCAGATGAGGGTGGCATCTGGGCAGGAGATGCAAGTGATGGGAGAGGAGATCAGAAGAGGAGTGAGTGAGGAGGTCGGAGGAGTGCGCGAGGAGGTGAGGCACTGTAAGGAGCGCATGGAGAAGGAGGTGAGAAAGGGGACTGTAAAATTGCAAGGGGGTATAGAGGAGTTGACGCTGGGAGTAGAACAACTGACAGTGGGACAAAAGGAGTTGGGGGACCAGGTAAAGAAGAACACAGCGGTAATAGAGGGTTTAAAATAGACACAGAAGGAGATGAAAAAGGACGTAGGGGTAATTAAAAAAGAGTGTCAGACGGTACATGAGGACCTGACGAGGAAAATGGACAAGGTGGTAGAGGTGATGGAGGTTAAAGAGCGGGAGGTGCGGGAGCACATAGAAAAAAATAAAGTGGAGTTAGAGGAAGAACTTAAAGGGGCGCACGAAGAGATGAAGGAGGTGAAGCAGAAATTAGAAGAAGTGGAAGAAGGGGTGAGCGAAATTAAGAAGCGACGGAGAGAGGATAAGAAAGAGATAAAGGAGGAAGTAAAAGAATTGGTCCAAAGTCTGTGTTCGGATCGTGATGATGTGCTCATTAACCGGATGAGGGATTCGCAGGTGATGGAGGAGAAGCGAAGAGAAAGAGGACCCGGTGTAAGTGGTGACCAATATGGTCGTGCGTATGATGCGCCAGGTGATTTAATAAGCTTGGGGGTCGAGATAGACCCGGATGTTCGTGAGAGGCCACGAGTGAGGTGTATGGCTGGTCCGGAGGGTATGGAACAAGAGGTGCGAGGTGTGGGTGAGCAAGGTTGTGGTGGTATGGAATGGGTAGCGGGTTGCGGAGGTGTGACCCATGCATCGACACCAACAGGGGTAGTTGTTGGAGGGACCGGGGAGGCACGAGAGCCCCTTGGGGGTAATGTACTGTGGGGGCCCGGCCGGTTCGGCCCCGCGCTGACCCCGCAAGGGGCGACGCACGGGGTCCGGCAGGCGGGCAACGACTCGCATGCGAGGTGGTCCCACAAGGTCCCACTCGCGCCGTATGACGGCAAGAGTGATCTACGCGCGTACCTGGCGCAGTTCGACTGTGTGTGTAAGGGCAACGGTTGGGGTGAGGACGAAGGTGGAGTACACCTGGTGGCCGCATTGCGCGGCGCGGCGGCGGAGGTGCTGACGGCATTACCAGCGGGTGCTCTCACCCGGCCAGCCCTCCGCAACGCCCTAATTAATCGATTCGGCATAGAACAGCAGAGCGAGCTTGTTAAAGCTCAGCTCGCACTGCGAAAGCGCAAGCCCCAGGAAGCCATCGGGGAACTTGCCCATGACATTCGCCGCGCAGTGGGGATCGCACATGCTAGCATGGCAGCGGATTCCCGGGAAAGCCTGGCGCTGGACCATTTTATCCAGGCCCTCCGGGACATTGAGCTCCGGCAACAGCTCGCCATGTGGCGCCCGCAGACTCTGAGCCAGGCGGCTGACGCTGCGGCCCGTTGGGAAGCAGCGAGGCCCCTGGCCCGGGGGGGCGAGCGTCTCGCAATGGCGGTCCGCCAGGTGGGACCCCCGATGGAGGGCGGACCCCTTAGGGGGCCCGCCCACGACGTGGGTCCTGACCTGGCGGGCATGGTCCGGAGGCTGGTGGACCAGCGCCTGGCAGGACCTGGACCATGGCAGGCGGCCCCGGAGGTGGCCCGCGGTGGACCACGAGCGGGTAATCCAATTCGGACCTACAGGGGGGGGAATTTGGAATTCCGGAGGCAAGCACCTTATCAGGTGAGGTGCTATACCTGCAACCGCCTGGGTCACCTGGCGCGGCACTGTCGAAACGCGCGCCGGGATGATCCCCGGCAGTTGAGGTCCTCAACTCCGCCCAGGGGGGAGCGGGTTAGCCGACCCCAGACACCCCCCCGCCAGACCCCGGGAAACTAGAAGGTGTCGGGCACGTAGGGCGGTGTTCGGCAGCAGAGGATGGAGGAGAGCCCTCATTGACGCGACAGGTCATTTATTGTGGCCAAATTGGAACCAGTAGCCTGACAATTAGATGCAAAATTGCCGGCGTGGGGGTAGACGCCGTAGTGGACACAGGAGCTAGCGCCACGATCATCAGCCCTGTGGTCCTTGATTCGAGCGCAGGTGGCTGGGATAAGATCCAGCGCCTGCAAAATTATAGTTTGCAGCTTGCTACCGGGGTAACGGCCCCGATCATAGGGCGTGGTTCTGTGACCCTCAAGTTAGGGTCGGTAAGGAGGGAGATAGATGTTTGGGTGGCGGAGGTGTGCGACCCATGTTTAATAGGGTTGGACCTGTTGACTGCCAGCGGTTGTAAAATCGACTTGTGCCGGGGGATCCTGCAGGTGGGAGTAGAAGAGCTGCCGTTAGGGGGAGTGAGCACGGCCGAGAGAGCGGAGCTGGAGGCTTCCGAGGCCGTGACTATCCCCCCAAGGGCCGAGGCGATAGTGCCGGCCCGGTGGGCAGCTCGCCCAACATGGCAGGAGTCCTGCGGCCTGGTCGAACCGGTGGCAGCGCAGTCCATACCGGGTTTAATCGTGGGCCGCACCCTTGTAAAAACGGACGGACCGGTAGTGGCCGTCCGAGTAATAAATATGAGTACAGAACCACGCACTATAGTAAGGGGCACGAGGGTAGCTGGCTGCACCCCAGTTGAGGAAGTCGCGACAGTGAGGGGCGAGAACGTCCAGCCGAGCCGACCCCGGGGGGAGCCTTCAATAACAAGTAGGAATTGGCCCGATCCCATTTGCGAGATGGTAAATCGTAGCAGCGTAGAGTTGGGAGGTACCCAGAGGGAGGCCTTACACAAACTGGTTGGGTCCCATTTGGACCTCTTCTCCCTGTCCACCGAGGATATTGGACGTACGGGCCTGGTGAAACATCAGATCCACACCGGTGAGGCCTGGCCTATTCGTCAGGCCGCCCGACGGCTCCCTTGGAGCAAGAGGGCGGAAGCTGACGAGCAGGTTGAAAAAATGCTCGACGCAGGTGTGATCGAGCCCTCGGGAAGTCCTTGGATGTCACCTGTTGTGCTGGTCAAAAAGAAGGATGGGACCACGCGGTTCTGCGTGGACTATCGCCAGCTAAACAACGTGACACTCAAGGACTCATATCCCCTGCCAAGGATTGATGACACCCTCGATGCCGTTGCGGGCTCAAATTGGTTCACAACTTTGGACCTCAAGAGTGGGTATTGGCAGGTGGAGATGGATAGGGCAGGGAAGGAGAAAACGGCATTTTCCACAGGTAAGGGACTGTATCAGTTTACTGTGATGCCGTTTGGTTTGTGTAACGCCCCCGCCACCTTTGAAAGATTGATGGAGCATGTACTAGGCGGCATGCCATGGCAGTCATGCCTGGTGTACCTGGATGACGTCCTGGTACATGCCCAAACGTTCCCCCAGGCAGTAGCTAATTTGGACCAGGTGTTCGGGTGCCTCAGACAGGCAGGGTTGAAGCTGAACCCGAGTAAGTGCACTTTGTTTGCAAGAGAGGTGGCCTATCTAGGTCACGTGATTGGCCGCGAGGGGGTAAAAACGGACCCAGACAAAATTAAAGCGGTAGAGGAGTGGCCCGCACCACGGACCATCAAAGAGGTGCGGGGATTTTTGGGACTCTGTTCCTACTACCGGCGCTTTGTGGCGAAATTTGCGGAGTTGGCCCGTCCCCTCCACCGGCTTACGGAGAAGGGGACGCGATTTAATTGGACACGGGAGTGCCACGAGGCCTTCCAAAAATTGAAGGGGTGTCTAACATCCGCACCCCTTCTAGCTTACCCCACTAGTGACGGGACATTTACCCTGGACACGTATGCGAGCCAGGAAGGATTGGGCGCAGTTTTGTCTCAGACACAGGAGGGCGTGGAGAGAGTGATTGGTTATTATAGTCGGGCCTTAAGTAGACCCGAGAGAAATTATTGCGTCACTCGCAAAGAGTTATTGGCTATGCTGGCTGCCATGAACCATTTCCACCCGTACTTGTACGGGCGGAAATTTTTGGTTAGAACTGACCATTCCTCCTTGCAATGGCTCCTTCGGTTCAAGGAACCGGAGGGCCAAATTGCAAGGTGGTTGGAAAAGTTGCAGCAGTACGATTTTGATGTGGCCCATAGGGCCGGGAAGGCCCATGGTAATGCGGACGCACTCTCTCGGCGTCCTTGTCTGGGGGAAAACTGCAAATTTTGTGCGAGACACGAGGAGAGGGAACAATTGGGCGATTCGGACCCGACCCTCGTTGTCCGGGCAACCCGGGTGAGAGGGCCAATTTTGCCACTAACCGCAGATGAGGAATTCGGAACTTTGGCATGGAGCACGGCCCAGCAGGAGGATCCTGTCCTGGGGCCAGTGTTCAATTGGGTCAAATTGGGGCAAAGACCAAAGGGGGAAGAGGTCACCCCCCTCGGGGCACAAACAAAGGCATATTGGGCTCAGTGGCAGACCCTGGAATTGAAAGGCAACATCTTGTATCCCAAGTGGGTGGAGGTTCCCTCTGATCGAACTTCCTGGCTGGTGATAGTCCCTGACAAATTCAAGAACGTCATATTGCAACAGGTGCATGGTACCCGCTCCGGCGGCCATTTGGGCAGGACAAAGACAATATCTCGGGTCCGCCGGAGGTTCTATTGGGTGAATATGGGGCGCGACATACAGGACTGGTGTCGGAGATGCGACGCCTGTTCTGCCAAAAAGGGACCAGCACGGAGGATGAGGGCCCCCCTTCAATTACATCAGGTGGGGGCCCCCCTTGAGCGGGTGGCTATGGATATTCTAGGACCGCTGCCCCGCACCCGCCAAGGTAATAAGTATATCCTCGTTGTAATGGACTATTTCACCAAGTGGCCGGAGGCCTACGCCCTCCCCAACCAAGAAGCAGGGGTGGTAGCGCAGGCCTTCGTAGAAGGATTTGTGTGCCGGCATGGGATTCCACAGGAGTTGCACACCGACCAGGGACGAAATTTTGAGAGCAAATTGCTAAAAGATGTGTGCAGTCTCCTGTCAATTCGGAAAACCAGAACAACGCCTTTAAGACCTCAATCTGACGGGATGGTGGAAAGATTTAACCGAACTTTAATCCAACAACTGGCACTGTTCACCGCCACCCGTCAGGATGACTGGGACGAACGTCTCCCTTATTTGCTCATGGCCTACCGAACCAGCCAGCACGGGGCCACCGCATGCAGTCCAGCGTTGCTTATGTATGGGCGGGAGTTACGGGCTCCCGCCGACTTGCTATGCGGTCCCGTGCCAGACACAGTGGTTAACCCGCCGAGGGAGGGGTACGCACGTCACCTAGAGGAAGGCATGGAGCTAGTCCATGCCTTCGCCCGCCGCCAACTCCATCTGGCGGGGGAAAAGATGAAGCGCAGGTACGACGACCGGAGCCAGGGGAGTCAATACGCTCCGGGGATGAAGATTTGGTTCTTTAATCCCCGGAGGCGGAAGGGAAGGTGCCCAAAGCTCACCTCCCCCTGGCAAGGCCCAGGAGTCGTCCTGTCGCAAATCTGTGACGTGGTCATTAAGATCAAAATGGGGCCACGAGCCCTCCCTCGGATCGTCCACGCCGACCGAATAAGGCCTTACACCGGCGAGCAGGCGCCCCCGTGGATTGCCTCGGCTTTAGATGCCGAGGCGGGACCCAGTACCTCTGAATAAGGGGGGCTTATTAGTGCCAGAGGACTGGGGGATTGAGGAGCGATAGGCCCGGTGGGTAAGGGTGGCATCCCTGCCACCCTTCCCATGGTGGGGCAAAGGAGCAATAGCTTATGGGGTGTATGGCAGTGAAAACTAGCCCGGGTGGGTTAGGTTATATTGATAGGGCCCTAGAAGATGACATTAGGTAACGTTAAGTTTAGTTAGTGACTGATACCTGTAGTGGGGACGCAGGTAGATTAGTGTGGATGATAATGACGAGGGAGCGCAATAGTTTAAAAGGGACGACTGGGAAGCGCAAGTTTCAGAAGGGAGTAGTTAGCTGAAATGATGCCGTGTGTGTGAGAATTGAACAGGTGTGATTGCACAGGTGTGCAACTGGACAGGTGTGTGGAGCAGTGTGTGAGTAATGAGTGTGTGGATCAGCGCGAATGCGCTTGGGGAGAGAAGGGTGCAGGTGGCACCAGGTGTGAGAGCACAGGTGTGCCAGTACAGGTGTGTGGAGAGAGTTGGAGTAAGTGGTACGGAGTGGTGTGCATGGTGCGAAGGTGTGGATGGGGGAAGAGTGGACCCCTATCACGGATACCCGGGGCGGGTAGTGTAAGTGTTAGGTAGAGGGTACAGGTAAATTGTGGTTGGATATTGGCATTTGTGGTGCGGTTGCAGAATGGTGTTGTGAATGGGTGCATTAGTGTTGTGGAAATGGCTGGGCGTGTAGCCTGTTAGTGTGTGTAGTTGGTTGGGCACTCCACCACTGTGAGGATGTCGGCCAGGTGAGGCCGCAGGTGGGCTCTGGGAGCCGGTAGTTGTGAGTGGGTGCCTGAGGATCCCGGGTGTGGATCGGGCAGCCCAGTGCCAGAGAGGGCACCGAGTGGGGAGAGCGCCAGAGGGCCTTCCCCAGGTAGTTAGGTTAGGGTAAGGAGCAGGTAAGCTCGGAGGCAACCGCAGTGGTGGAGGTGTGCAGGTGGGTAGACCCGCTGGGAGAGGTACACGCCACAGCCCAGAAATTGTGCGAGGGCACCGGGAGATGAATCGGGGGAGTGAGACCCCAAATGGAAAAGCACCACAGTTGGCCAATGGGAATTGGTTTTTAGAACCCATAGTGTAAGAGGGCCAATGGTTTGGCCGGAGAAAGACCCCGGGTAGTGTAAAGTTGTTAAAGTCATTTAGGAAATAGTTAGGATTGATGAACCTGTTGCACCATACGCAGCCACTCACCTGTGGTGATGATGATGACTCCACACCTGTGTTTTCTTTGTTTTGTTGCAGGAAATGAGAATTGCTGTGTGGATTTGTGAGACGCATCACGACGTGGATGAGACATTGGGGTGATTCCATCTCTCCCTCCCTAGGAGGGACTGATGATGAATTGGTGATGGCAAATTATGATGTTCAGTTGGAGATGGCAAATTTTGATGAAAGTTGAAAATGGCAAATTTGATTGGTTAGGAGGGAGAGAAGACGAATTTGGTATATGGGAGGAACGGGGAAGACAGTAGGGATGTTTGTTGATTTGTAAAGTAGATGTTTATGGGTAGTGTTGTGTTGTGTGGATACAGTAAGGGGTAAGGGAGGGGCCATGTAGGTTACCTGGTGGGGGGGGGGGGGGCGTACGGTAGGAACGTACCTGTCTCACCTGGTTCCCATGTGCCCCCAGTGTGCATTACCTTGCATTGCGTGCACTTTTGCGCCCTTACCACCTTACTCACTTGTGTGCTTCTTTTGTCTCCCACCTCCGAGGATCTGGCTTTGGGGTAGAGAGAGAGGAGAGAGAGGTGCTGGCTACGCAGTTGTGGGCCTGCACTTTCGCTGTTTGCTGCTTGGATCGATACACCATATGGACCGCAATGTTTGTGGCCACCCACAATGGACCGCAGCTCTTTTGCGGCCAAGCACCACCCGTGGAAGGACCTATGGGTCAACGTGGCACCTATGCCAAACAGGTGAACCACTAACAGTTGGCCCCCTGACGGCCACAATAAAGAAATGGACGCGGTTGGCGCCTTTCTTTATTTTGTTTAAAAGAAGTAAGAAGGCCAAGTGCACCACATGAAGGCAAGACCAGCGGCAGAACATCGGCCGGCTGCGACACCACCGGTGATTTGTAAACACTTTATTGGTGCACCGGATGGTGCTCACTGTGTGATGGGGTGGTGCTTGATGCTTGGAAGGGGTGCTCTGCACATTATTAAAGGCCGTAGGCCACAGAGCACTCGTGGGTTGGTGTATCGATGCTAGCATGCGTGCTCTCTCTATGCATAACATCTGCATGTGTTCCTCCAAAAACAGGTCCTGGATCGTAGTGTAAATATCAGCGTAGTCTTGTGTAAATAATGCTCCCTACCGGCTGTATGTTTAGTTTGAGGATTCTTTCCGGATTCGGTTATCCTGTGGGTGTGTTTCTGTGAGGAGAAGGGTGCAACGTCGCAGGGGGACATATTTACTCATTTGTGAATATCTGTAAAACTGTCGCACTCAGGGTAGAGTTAATAGTAGAGGGAACTACATTGCGTGCCACACTAAAGTAGGTAAAAATTTATCGGGTCGGGACGCCCGAGGGTAGAGAAGGGTGCAATGTTGCGAATATGGAATTTGGCCTCCATATCCGCTTGTAAATATTCCCCTATTTCCCCAATACTCCCCAACTATCCCCAATCCCCCATTCCCTAGTCCCATTGTCTGTAAACAACAATCAGTAGAGCCGACCTTCCCCTTTTTCCCCCATTAAATGTCGTGCCCAGGTCCACCGCATCACACGTAGACAACTTTCGGACATCTTGCTAGTTATTCTTAGTCTATGTCAGTTAAGGACTCGTTTCCATTAATTATGACTCTTCGTTGCACCAGAATGTGATTATATGGCACCAGTAGTGAGTTTAGGACCTTTCCCATACCTCCTTCCATCTTCTTCCCCAAACAACAACAACAACTACAACTACAACTACAACAACAATTACAACAACAACGACGCTGCGCGGGGGGAGTGTGCGTCATCACACCGGCTCGGTTAGCCGCCATTGACAATGCGCTCCGGACCATGCGCTCCACGGGGTTACCACGAAGGGGCTGGCTGTCAGCTCCTCGTCAAGGGCGGAGCCTGGTAAACCCCCCCGCACGCACCCAATGAGAAGCAACGTGCCGATTCCACGAGGCGGAGCTAACGAGCCGAGGGCGTGTCACTCCCCGCCGGAGATACGAAGCGACTCACCGGATGTGAGGTCAGATGCGCCCCCAGCCTGGAGAGAGAAGTTGCCACGTACGAGCGCTGAATACCTCCCCGCATCTCTGGACCGGACCGAGTCGATTCTGACCTTTGAGCCCAGGTGCACCTGGAGCCATCGATCCTGCCTTCCCTAGCCATCAAACCCCGTGTGAGTCAGCCTTTTGTCCCGTTTATCTGTCGTCTGTTGGGAATAATATAAGAGTGTGTCTAAGTGCTTATCTTACTATGCTGTCCCTCTTGTAGTTGTAATCTAACCTTCCGTAACAATATAACCTCCTCCGGAGGTCTTGAGAACTGAACCCTGGTGTCGTGTCATTTGAATCCCAGCTGTGTGTCTTTTCCTTCATTGACCTAGCGTAGCGCGATTAGTCAACGTTCGGGTATAATCGGGTAACTTGTGCAGACGTGGTCATACCAAACCGCTCGGTGAACCAACATCCACCACCGCGTCTGTAACAATATATATATATATATATATTGTTGTGGTGCTGCAAATCGGCACTCTCCAAAGCAGCAGCACCCAACATCCGGGTTCCTAAGGTAGTTATTTCTAGAGTCCCTGTATAGAGAGTTACGACAACCCGGAATTAGAAGCCATTTTGTTTCCATTGTTTGCGCCACACACTAGTGCACTGCCCGCTAGTGTGTATACATTGTGCGTAACCTAGTACAACATTTGAGTGCCTACATTGTGTAATTTGTGATTTGCACCGTGCCCCTCGCTTTTGATATGATTTTCTCTTAGTCCAAGATAAGAATCGGATTTTGTTTATTGCAATAATCTTTGTTCAGAAATGTAGTTTTATGTGGGGAGGAGAGGGAGGAGAGGGAGGAGAGGGGGAAAAGGAATAAAAGGGAAAGAGGGGACAGGAAGTGCCTATCATTTTCTGGACTACCTTGCTCTCTTGCGTCTTACTTTCTTGACTAGCATGCATACACACAAAGCCGACAATGTGAACATTTTCAAATCTCTGTTAAAGACTCATTTATTTGAAAATGCCTACATCTGATTATATCTTAGGTTTTCTTCTTGTATAATTTGTATTTGTATATTCATCTCGTTGGCTTTCTTCTCTTTTCGAAGCGCTTAGAGGATCCTGCAATTTACACTATATATATTCCTTTTATTATAACAAGATTGCCTTAAAACCATCTTGACAAATGACAGAAATGTTGATTTTAAATATGAAAATTAAAAAGTAATTTAACTTTTCATGTCGGCGCATCGGGAGAAATACATATGCACAATTAAATTGTAATTATATAAAAGGCCCAGAAATTGTAATACAGACTTGCAATGGAAGAGTATGCATGTAAAACATACCCGTTTTTCATAGCAATGTACAATTAGTTGTATGGTGTACATCTAAACTATTCCAAATTACATACATGTACATAATAATAATAACAATAATAACTATTTATATAGCGCCTTAACATGAAATGAACAAAGCGCTTCACAACATATCTTGAAGACTTCAACTTACATTACGCAATCTTAGAAGAATACGACTTAAAGCTACTTTTCAAAAAATACAATTAAGTTTCTTTGGAAATAAATGTGTTTTGAGTTTTGATTTGAAAGTTTTTATGTTGTGTGAGGTCCGAATAGTTATAGGTAGTTTGTTCCAGAGGGCAGGTACTGAGTTGCAAAAGGCTTTGTCCCCATACGAGTTCTATTACAGACAAGGAGAGTCTTATCAGCGTGTGATCTTAAGTATTTGGCGTCATTAGAATGAGTGTGAGTATTAAAAGACAATACTCACATTATTAAGTATTATTAAAGACAACAAACAAAGCCAGACAATAAAATAGAGCGTTCCTTGTATGTATTCAAAGCAAGGCCAGAAACACGCGAAGATCGGACAGGAAACAACATGGCGTCCACAGACCAGGTGACCAATTTTTTTCGGACTCTTCATGTCGCATCTCTCTCTATACAGGGACTCTAGTTATTTCCTTATTAAATATTCAGATAGATTTCCTTTCTGTACAGTGGGTTTCACGGGTCAATATGCATTGTGTGGCAGTAGCTAGGGGTTTCCTCTCTTTCTTTCTTCATCTCTAAAACAAAGTGCTATCTCCATCGAGTCACCTCATGAGCGGAGCATCTCATTTGCATACTTGCACCAAAACGAATTTCAAATTTCCACTCCAATTCCCAATTGTCACCAGCACTATAGGCAACCTAATCGACTATCACGAACTGATATTATCCTCCCAACCATCTTCCCACCTCACACTTTTATTCACCACATTGCTGAACTACCCAAGCTCGATCCTGACTATTAACTACCATCCCACAGATTCGATAGATCCACCGCACAAATAACTGTCACAAACCCCCACGACCCTGCCTTTATCTTCAAACAACGGCTGCGCAGTGCGAAGGTGGTGGTGTATGCCCCGTGTACCACCACCTTCAAACCCCGCTAAAAGGTAGTGCAAATGTGCGCTAACTTCCTAACTTCCCCGTAACTGCCTACAGAGAGCCACGGGCATCCAATTTCCTGCCATACCATTTGGGTTCCCAGCACACGTTCATGCCATAAATGTGCAGCAAAATACGTCTGCTCCATGTTAAGTGTGGTGTTAAACCCAAAAATCACTGAAGACGATGTATGCGCAGCAAACTGGTGGCGAAGATGATGTCAACAAGAGGCCCGCCTGGGACAATGAGCACACTGTGACCGGGCCAAACGGGACGGCGCATGAACTTTGCCCCCAGTCGACACACCTCAAAGAAGCGGAGCATGACCTTTGACCTCCACCCAGCCTCTCCTCTCTCCAGACAGATACGAGGAGGTGATCAGCCAGTTATTAGTCAGTTGCTCTAGAGTCAGAAGGTCTGGGGTCTATTGTCTGGAGTCTAGAAGTCTGGGACAAGTCTGGAGTCTGGGTGTGATCAACGACTCACAAGCCTGGTGAAGAGCAGTGTTCTGGGTGGAGGAAGTGACAAGGGTGCTGGATCCGAATGGGAGCAGAAAGCAGGGAGCAGCAGATTAACCAGTCCATCACAAAAAAAGCTTAACAGCATTTCTCCCATTTACCCAATCCATAGCATGGAGAAGTGAAGGACACGACGGTCCTCATGCAGTGAGTTAGAGAATGAACCAACCTCAATATATCTCTCTCTCAAACTCTGACGGTGCGATTCTGAATTGGCACCAGTGTTGTTTTATTTAATAAGATTGTACTAAGGGTATAGTTAACAGGTGAATTTTGCACTGTCTTTTTGCTTTGTACATTGCTGCACTTACACAAATCTTCCCCATTGCATGTATTATGTCCTTCCCTGCTGTATATACAATAAACTGATTGCTTTAGATGTGCACATGCTTTTCGTCAACCCTTTATTTGTGCAGAAATGCCATATTTTTGTTCCGATCTGTCTGTGCATGTCATTTCCTTCATTGCTTTAGGATAGCCCATACTAGTGGTCAGTTCTCATTAATTGGCTCCAGTCTATACCTGGTGTGCACTGACAGTTCCGCTAAGTTGCATCTGATTAAAACCAAAGAGAAGATTGGTGCACATCGAGGGCGTGAAACCTAAAATTAGCAATGAATCAGGAACCAGAAATCTAAAAACCTAAACCTAATCGAATATCACAATCAGAAACCTAAAAAAAAAAATTTTTTTTTTTAAATAAACACACCTCACACAACATAAAAACGTAAAATTAGAATCAGGTGCACCAGCTCAGGTGCAAATGATTAGAACATCGTTAGAGAAGGTCTTGGAGGAACCTGTCTTATTTAAACCTCAGACATTTAGTTTGGTTTGTTCTTTGTTGTTGAAGTGTGCAGCGTCACCATGCCGAGATCAAAAGAGCTCTCTGGGGCCTTCAGAAAGAAGGTTATAGATGCCTACGAGTCTGGGAAGGGATTTAAAAATATCTCCAAACAATTTGAAATCAATCATTCGACTGTCCGGAAGATCATCTACAAGTGGAGAAGATTCCAAACAACTGCCAACTTGTTCAGGCCAGGCCTCTCCAGCAAGTTCAGCCCGAGAGCAGACCGCAAGATGCTGAAAGAAGTCTCTAAGAACCCCAGAATGTCATCCCGGGACCTACAGGTAGCTCTTGCCACTGTTGATGTCAAAGTGCATGAGTCTACCATTAGAAAGAGGCTGCGCAAATTTGATCTACATGAGAGGTGTGCCAGGAGGAAACCTTTGCTGTCGAGAAAGAACATCAGGGCAAGACTAAAGTTTGCCAATGAACACCAAGGCAAAGACCAGCACTTCTGGAACAATGTGCTCTAGACAGATGAGTCAAAGGTAGAGCTATTTGGCCACAGTACCAGAAGACATGTTTGGCGAAAACCAAAGACAGCATTTGACCACAAGAACCTGATACCAACTGTAAAGCATGGTGGTGGAAATATGGTTTAGGGCAGCTTTGCTGCATCAGGGCCTGGGCAGCTCACCATCATGGAATCCACTATGAATTGTTCATTTTACCAGAGGGGGCTTGAGGATAATGTGAGGCCATCTGTCGGAAAGTTGAAGCTCAACCGAAGGTGGACCTTGCAACATGACAATGACCCTAAACATACCAGTAAATTCACCAAGGAATGGCTGAAAAGAAAGAAATGGAGGGTTCTGGAATGGCCAAGTCAAAGCCCGGATCTAAATCCCATCGAGATGTGGGGGGATTTGAAACGAGCTGTGCATGCAAGAAACCCCTCAAACATCGCACAGCTGAAAGAATTCTGCATGGAGGAGTGGACAAAAATTTCTCCCAGTCGATGTCGGAGACAGGTAGACAGTTATAAAAACGCCTACTTCAGGTTGTTTCTGCCAAAGGGGGCAATACCACCTATTAGAGCCAAGGGTGTACTTACTTATTCCACATGCGAAATTTGCATTTATGTTTATTTAAATTATACAATGGACTACAAAATGTAAATGTTTCATGATATTAGTTATATTATATCACCTTTATCTATCAATATTGTTGAAATGAAGATCAAATAGCTGTATGTTGAAATATGTTGAAAAAGTCAAAACTTTACATGGGGTGTACTTACTTTTTCACGTGACTGTGTATATATATATATATAGATATGTTTGAAGTCAGACATTTTAGGGCCTTAATCAGTCATTCATTATTTATTAATCCCTAAAGATAAGCCTCACCATCTCTCATTGTCAAAACTGCTTTTTCACAACCTGCATTTCACTTTCTCCCTGTGTGTATACCAAAAATGTTCATTTCTTCTGGATAAACTATACACAATAATTATATCAATACAAATCCACCTTTGAATATCCGATGTCCATTTGCCCATGTTCCATCCCTAACCTATCACAGTGGGGATCTAATGAATCAGTTTACCTATCTTCATGATCAATCTTTGGCCTTCACTTGACAGTCCTTTGAGATTAGGATATTCACCATCAGAAATAATCAATTTGGGATTGATCACATTTTGAAGCTTGATTACAAAGCCAAGTACAAAGTGTACCTGTTCTGGTTGGCCAAGTCCTACACAATTTATCCCAAGTAAATTAAAACAATTATTGCTCTCCTTTGCGAGTTGGTGCCCCAAAATTGCACCTCGCACTCCTGAATAATGTATATTTCCAAAGCTCTGAACATTCCTTGCATTAACAATCTGGAGGTCAAAGCAAAGGGCCTGCTCCACCCTCATCGCAGACAGACCCTGAACTGACCTTCAATCTCTCTTTGCCTCCATATCCTTAGCCTCACAAAACCTGCAAAAAGGTACCAAATAATATTTTACGTCCACATGGAAATTCACTCGGAATGGAATTTTTAGTCGGATTTAATTTCACCAGGAATGGAAACCAGACAAAGACGGTTTATAGCCTGGCATGTTACCAGCTGAGCTAACTCACCACTCAAATTGATCGCTCAGCTAAGATTATTCAAAAGCAAATGGCCTTTCAATATAAAATGTTATGACTGCCACACCCCCAAAAAGCGCTAAAATGTTCAAAGAGATATAGTTTGCATTTGGCATTACATCGAGCAGACCCATCAAAATTACGAGCATGCACTTATCCACTTTCATGCGTGTTCAGCAGGCTTTGTGCCCCCTCCCCCAGTCCAATCACGTGACCCAATTAGCTGAGAATTCCACAACCACAGGGATTCACGAAATCTCAATTAAAATCTCAGAAAAATCTTTATTACATCCTTCATTGCTTAACAACTCACACTTGCACTGCTAGAAAAATACCACACACAGACATAAATGTTAATACGCTCGATGCACACTATTTGTTGCCAACGTGAATGGGAGACAGGACCCCAGGTTAGTAGTTGATTATCAAGGATAATTATTGGATATCAAGTATTGTACAGGGAAACAAACATAGGCATAGAGAGAAATCATATCATATACCTTCGTCATGTCATCTCATCTATTTCATACTCATCTTAATGCATTTCATATGAATCCTTCCATTTTCTTGTCACATGTCATAACATCATCACCCAATCTAATTAACTTCCAAAACATCCATACTCAGTCATTTCATCTTATGCTGGCAGGGTTGATAAATCCAGGTACTGGCCTTTCCTTTTCTCATAGGTACCAAAAAAAGGGACTTTTTATGCAGTCACGTGATTCCAAATGGGATGTCCAGATTTACATCCCATCAAGTAATAGCGTTCTCTACATCAGAGCACTACACAGGCGCTGGTACAAAACCAGAATGTCAGTTTTAGTCGGATTCATCTACACTCGGGAATGATCTCTAAATCAGACAGGCCCGATCGCCAATTAGTTATCCTGTTGCGTGTATTGTTTCAACATGTTTCATTAAAACTTGGCCCCCTTCCACTTGGGTCTGACAAATCCATGCCCCCCCCCCCCTCCCTGTACGCACATGTGGTCCTCCTCAACAAGTTAGAGTGGGCAAAACCCATTAAGCCATGGGCACCTCGTCCTCCTCCCACCAAATCCGACCACGAAGCTGTTGTATTTGCTACGTTACTAGATTTCACAGAGCTCTGTTCCCTGCAGGCATAACATGGCATAAAGTGAGTTCCCAAATCCCGGACCCTCCCTTCCAGCATGATGAGGTCGGAGAAACCCAGCAAGCTGCCAGGCCAGGCCATGTCCCAGATGATCCACGTGACCTCGAGCACCACATGCACGGCCATCCGCCCCACCAAAGCCGCCATGCACTCCGAAGCCGCCGCACACAGCGCAAATCCTCGATCCCACCTCGCTCTCTCACACCCTCACCAGACCGAGTTCTGCAGGAGAAGGTCTGTCAAACCCCAGGCCTTCTATCCCAGCAGCAAAGGACTGACAAGTCCCACCAAGCTCCAGAGCAAGGCCTCCCAAAAACACGTAGAACGGCGTGACATCGACCACCATCTTGCCGCATAAAAACTGATGTTCTCAGGTCAGTCTTTACTGTCTTCGAAACTGATTTATTCGACACTGCTCTTGGTCCTCTCCATCCCAGGTGAGAGGGAGGTGGCACGACCAACAAGTCATGCCACCTCCATTGCCGCTGCCATCTTCTGTCATGAAATGCCATTTAGTGTGTGTGTGTGTGTGTGTGTGTGTGTGTCATTCATTGTTATCACCAAATGCGGGTTTCAGATGGTGGAACGGAGCCCTCAAAGTATCCATGTGTGTCTTCACTGTTTAATATTTCACCGGTCAAATTCATACATGGAAATAATGAATTTACTCTCTTATTGCAAATGTATGTAGGGATGGACAGGGAACAACAATTATTCAAAGAAAGATGTACAGATAGTTTCAATTATAATATCTTGTGACTATCCCTGCCTTGTCGACATACTTGTTGGCATACCATCTCTACATCCTTTTACCTTTAAAAAAAATGTTTTGCTATTACTTGTGATCAATAATATTAGAAGGAGGTAGCCTTTTTAGCATTTTCATCTGAACCAAGTGCTCGTGATCCTCAAAGCCCTCGTTCAAATCCTGTATTTACTTAATTCTCAACTGTCGACTAACATCCTTGTAATTCACATCATGTATATCTACTAAAGATATCTACTAAAAAATATCTACAAAACTAAAGTCTTTCGATATCTACTGCAATATCTACTAAACCTTATGTAATTAAACTAAATATCAACGAAAGATATCTACTAAAGATATCTAGAAAACTAAAGTCTTTGGATATCTACTACAATATCTACCAAACCTTATGTAATTAAACTAAATATCTACTGAAGATATCTACAAAACTAAAGTCTTTGGATATCTACTACAATATCTATTAAACCTTATGCAATTAAACTAAATAAACTAAATATCTACTAAAGATATCTACGAAAGATATATACTAAAGACATCTCCAAAACTAAAGTATTTGGATATCTACTACAATATCTACTAAACCTTATGCAATTAAACTAAATATCTACTAAAGATATTGTTGCGAATATGGAATTTGGCCTCCATATCCGCTTGTAAATATTCCCCTATTTCCCCAATACTCCCCGACTATCCCCAATCCCCCATTCCCTAGTCCTATTGTCTGTAAACAACAATCAGTAGAGCCGACCTTCCCCTTTTTCCCCCATTAAATGTCGTGCCCAGGTCCACCGCATCACACGTAGACAACTTTCGGACATCTTGCTAGTTATTCTTAGTCTATGTCAGTTAAGGACTCCTTTCCATTAATTCTGACTCTTCGTTGCACCAGAATGTGATTATATGGCACCAGTAGTGAGTTTAGGACCTTTCCCATACCTCCTTCCATCTTCTTCCCCAAACAACAACAACAACAACAACTACAACTACAATTACAACAACAACGACGCTGCGCGGGGGAGTGTGCGTCATCACACCGGCTCGGTTAGCCGCCATTGACAATGCGCTCCGGACCATGCGCTCCACGGGATTACCACGAAGGGGCTCCTTGTCAGTCCCTCGTCAAGGGCGGAGCCGGTAACCCCCCCGCACGCACCCAATGAGAAGCGACGTGCCGATTCCATCTGGGGCGGAGCTAACGAGCCGAGGGCGTGTCACTCCCCGCCGGATATACGAAGCGACTCACCGGATGTGAGGTCAGATGCGCCCCCAGCCTGGAGAGAGAAGTTGCCACGTACGAGCGCTGAATACCTCCCCGCATCTCTGGACCGGACCGAGTCGATTCTGACCTTTGAGCCCAGGTGCACCTGGAGCCATCGATCCTGCCTTTCCTAGCCATCAAACCCCGTGTGAGTCAGCCTTTTGTCCCGTTTATCTGTCGTCTGTTGGGAATAATATAAGAGTGTGTCTAAGTGCTTATCTTACTATGCTGTCCCTCTTGTAGTTGTAATCTAACCTTCCGTAACAATATAACCTCCTCCGGAGGTCTTGAGAACCGTATCCCTGGTGTCGCGTCATTTTAATCCCAGCCGTGTGTCTTTTCCTTCATTGATCTAGCGTAGCGCGATTAGTCAACGTTCGGGTATAATCGGGTAACTTGTGCAGACGTGGTCATACCACAACCGCTCGGTAAACTAACATCCACCACCGCGTCTGTAACAATTGGTGTCGAGGAGTGGAATTCGAACCCGGGACTAAATTTATTAGGCCCAAATTTGTAACAATTAGAATCGATTCGGAGCGCGTTTCCCGCGCGAAATTATAACGGCGAAATTTGAATTTGTTTTACAAAAATAAAAACCCGAATTTTGAAAGTCGCGCTATGGCAGACCAAGACAGCTGGGGTCCGGTAGGGGAGAGTGAGGCAGGGTCGGTCCAGGACCAAATTGAGGGACAGGAGGAGAGCGAAGCAGCGAGGGTAGCAGACGCACAAAATAGCGTCGTTGCGCCCGACGTTGCGGGCGCGCAAAATGGCGCCTCGCAAGAGCGCGCGGTAGCCGAACCCGAGATGCCAATGAATTGGAACCTGTTTATGAAACAGATGATGGCCTTTATGGTAAAAACAGACGATAATTTCAAAGGGATGGAAAACAGGATGGGAAACCAAATGGGGGTAATGGGGAACCGGATGGAGGCTCAGAATGAGCAATTGGGGGTAATGGGAAACCAAATGGGGGTAATGAGGGACGAAGCGAGGGGTACCGGTGAGAAGTTAGACAATAATTTTGAGGGGTTAGACAACGGGATAAAAGAGGTGAGAAATGGGTTAATGGGGGTAGAAAACAGAATGGCCGCTCAAGAGAATCAGATAGAGGGAGTGAAACATGGGTTAACGGGGGTAGAAAACAGAATGGCCGCTCAAGAGAATCAAATGGAAGGGATGCAAAAAGGGTTAGAGGGGTTAGAAAACACCATGGAAGGCAAATTGAGGGACATGAGGGACCAAGCGGAAAGGGAAGTTAACCAAATGGGGCAGCAGATAGAGGGGGTCAGAATGGGGGTAGAAGCCAAACTGGATGCTCACAGGGAGGAAATGGAGCAGATGAGGGTGGCATCTGGGCAGGAGATGCAAGTGATGGGAGAGGAGATCAGAAGAGGTGTGAGTGAGGAGGTCGGAGGAGTGCGCGAGGAGGTGAGGCACTGTAAGGAGCGCATGGAGAAGGAGGTGAGAAAGGGGACTGTAAAATTGCAAAGTGGTATAGAGGAGTTGACGCTGGGAGTAGAACAACTGACAGTGGGACAAAAGGAGTTGGGGGACCAGGTAAAGAAGAACACAGCGGTAATAGAGGGTTTAAAATCGACACAGAAGGAGATGAAAAAGGACGTAGGGGTAATTAAAAAAGAGTGTCAGACGGTACATGAGGACCTGACGAGGAAAATGGACAAGGTGGTAGAGGTGATGGAGGTTAAAGAGCGGGAGGTGCGGGAGCACATAGAAAAAAATTAAGTGGAGTTAGAGGAAGAACTTAAAGGGGCGCACGAAGAAATGAAGGAGGTGAAGCAAAAATTAGAAGAAGTGGAAGAAGGGGTGAGCGAAATTAAGAAGCGACGGAGAGAGGATAAGAAAGAGATAAAGGAGGAAGTAAAAGAATTGGTCCAAAGTCTGTGTTCGGATCGTGATGATGTGCTCATTAACCGGATGAGGGATTCGCAGGTGATGGAGGAGAAGCGAAGAGAAAGAGGACCCGGTGTAAGTGGTGACCAATATGGTCGTGCGTATGATGCGCCAGGTGATTTAATAAGCTTGGGGGTCGAGATAGACCCGGATGTTCGTGAGAGGCCACGAGTGAGGTGTATGGCTGGTCCGGAGGGTATGGAACAAGAGGTGCGAGGTGTGGGTGAGCAAGGTTGTGGTGGTATGGAATGGGTAGCGGGTTGCGGAGGTGTGACCCATGCATCGACACCAACAGGGGTAGTTGTTGGAGGGACCGGGGAGGCACGAGAGCTCCTTGGGGGTAATGTACTGTGGGGGCCCGGCCGGTTCGGCCCCGCGCTGACCCCGCAAGGGGCGACGCACGGGGTCCGGCAGGCGGGCAACGACTCGCATGCGAGGTGGTCCCACAAGGTCCCACTCGCGCCGTATGACGGCAAGAGTGATCTACGCGCGTACCTGGCGCAGTTCGACTGTGTGTGTAGGGGCAACGGTTGGGGTGAGGACGAAGGTGGAGTACACCTGGTGGCCGCATTGCGCGGCGCGGCGGCGGAGGTGCTGACGGCATTACCAGCGGGTGCTCTCACCCTGCCAGCCCTCCGCGACGCCCTAATTAATCGATTCGGCATAGAACAGCAGAGCGAGCTTGTTAAAGCTCAGCTCGCGCTGCGAAAGCGCAAGCCCCAGGAAGCCATCGGGGAACTTGCCCACGACATTCGCCGCGCAGTGGGGATCGCACATGCTAGCATGGCAGCGGATTCCCGGGAAAGCCTGGCGCTGGACCATTTTACCCAGGCCCTCCCGGACATTGAGCTCCGGCAACAGCTCGCCATGTGGCGCCCGCAGACTCTGAGCCAGGCGGCTGACGCTGCGGCCCGTTGGGAAGCAGCGAGGCCCCTGGCCCGGGGGGGCGAGCGTCTCGCAATGGCGGTCCGCCAGGTGGGACCCCCGATGGAGGGCGGACCCCTTAGGGGGCCCGCCCACGACGTGGGTCCTGACCTGGCGGGCATGGTCCGGAGGCTGGTGGACCAGCGCCTGGCAGGACCTGGACCATGGCAGGCGGCCCCGGAGGTGGCCCGCGGTGGACCACGAGCGGGTAATCCAATTCGGACCTACAGGGGGGGGAATTTGGAATTCCGGAGGCAAGCACCTTATCAGGTGAGGTGCTATACCTGCAACCGCCTGGGTCACCTGGCGCGGCACTGTCGAAACGCGCGCCGGGATGATCCCCGGCAGTTGAGGTCCTCAACTCCGCCCAGGGGGGAGCGGGTTAGCCGACCCCAGACACCCCCCCGCCAGACCCCGGGAAACTAGAAGGTGTCGGGCACGTAGGGCGGTGTTCGGCAGCAGAGGATGGAGGAGAGCCCTCATTGACGCGACAGGTCATTTATTGTGGCCAAATTGGAACCGGTAGCCTGACAATTAGATGCAAAATTGCGGGCGTGGGGGTAGACGCCGTAGTGGACACAGGAGCTAGCGCCACGATCATCAGCCCTGTGGTCCTTGATTCGAGCGCAGGTGGCTGGGATAAGATCCAGCGCCTGCAAAATTATAGTTTGCAGCTTGCTACCGGGGTAACGGCCCCGATCATAGGGCGTGGTTCTGTGACCCTCAAGTTAGGGTCGGTAAGGAGGGAGATAGATGTTTGGGTGGCGGAGGTGTGCGACCCATGTTTAATAGGGTTGGACCTGTTGACTGCCAGCGGTTGTAAAATCGACTTGTGCCGGGGGATCCTGCAGGTGGGAGTAGAAGAGCTGCCGTTAGGGGGAGTGAGCACGGCCGAGAGAGCGGAGCTGGAGGCTTCCGAGGCCGTGACCATCCCCCCAAGGGCCGAGGCGATAGTGCCGGCCCGGTGGGCAGCTCGCCCAACATGGCAGGAGTCCTGCGGCCTGGTCGAACCGGTGGCAGCGCAGTCCATACCGGGTTTAATCGTGGGCCGCACCCTTGTAAAAACGGACGGACCGGTAGTGGCCGTCCGAGTAATAAATATGAGTAGAGAACCACGCACTATAGTAAGGGGCACGAGGGTAGCTGGCTGCACCCCAGTTGAGGAAGTCGCGACAGTGAGGGGCGAGAACGTCCAGCCGAGCCGACCCCGGGGGGAGCCTTCAATAACAAGTAGGAATTGGCCCGATCCCATTTGCGAGATGGTAAATCGTAGCAGCGTAGAGTTGGGAGGTACCCAGAGGGAGGCCTTACACAAACTGGTTGGGTCCCATTTGGACCTCTTCTCCCTGTCCACCGAGGATATTGGACGTACGGGCCTGGTGAAACATCAGATCCACACCGGTGAGGCCCGGCCTATTCGTCAGGCCGCCCGACGGCTCCCTTGGAGCAAGAGGGCGGAAGCTGACGAGCAGGTTGAAAAAATGCTCGAAGCAGGTGTGATCGAGCCCTCGGGAAGTCCTTGGATGTCACCTGTTGTGCTGGTCAAAAAGAAGGATGGGACCACGCGGTTCTGCGTGGACTATCGCCAGCTAAACAACGTGACACTCAAGGACTCATATCCCCTGCCAAGGATTGATGACACCCTCGATGCCGTTGCGGGCTCAAATTGGTTCACAACTTTGGACCTCAAGAGTGGGTATTGGCAGGTGGAGATGGATAGGGCAGGGAAGGAGAAAACGGCATTTTCCACAGGTAAGGGACTGTATCAGTTTACTGTGATGCCGTTTGGTTTGTGTAACGCCCCCGCCACCTTTGAAAGATTGATGGAGCATGTACTAGGCGGCATGCCATGGCAGTCATGCCTGGTGTACCTGGATGACGTCCTGGTACATGCCCAAACGTTCCCCCAGGCAGTAGCTAATTTGGACCAGGTGTTCGGGTGCCTCAGACAGGCAGGGTTGAAGCTGAACCCGAGTAAGTGCACTTTGTTTGCAAGAGAGGTGGCCTATCTAGGTCACGTGATTGGCCGCGAGGGGGTAAAAACGGACCCAGACAAAATTAAAGCGGTAGAGGAGTGGCCCGCACCACGTACCATCAAAGAGGTGCGGGGATTTTTGGGACTCTGTTCCTACTACCGGCGCTTTGTGGCGAAATTTGCGGAGTCGGCCCGCCCCCTCCACCGGCTTACGGAGAAGGGGACGCGATTTAATTGGACACGGGAGTGCCACGAGGCCTTCCAAAAATTGAAGGGGTGTCTAACATCCGCACCCCTTCTAGCTTACCCCACTAGTGACGGGACATTTACCCTGGACACGGATGCGAGCCAGGAAGGATTGGGCGCAGTTTTGTCTCAGACACAGGAGGGCGTGGAGAGAGTGATTGGTTATTATAGTCGGGCCTTAAGTAGACCCGAGAGAAATTATTGCGTCACTCGCAAAGAGTTATTGGCTATGCTGGCTGCCATGAACCATTTCCACCCGTACTTGTACGGGCGGAAATTTTTGGTTAGAACTGACCATTCCTCCTTGCAATGGCTCCTTCGGTTCAAGGAACCGGAGGGCCAAATTGCAAGGTGGTTGGAAAAGTTGCAGCAGTACGATTTTGATGTGGCCCATAGGGCCGGGAAGGCCCATGGTAATGCGGACGCACTCTCTCGGCGTCCTTGTCTGGGGGAAAACTGCAAATTTTGTGCGAGACACGAGGAGAGGGAACAATTGGGCGATTCGGACCCGACCCTCGTTGTCCGGGCAACCCGGGTGAGAGGGCCAATTTTGCCACTAACCGCAGATGAGGAATTCGGAACTTTGGCATGGAGCACGGCCCAGCAGGAGGATCCTGTCCTGGGGCCAGTGTTCAATTGGGTCAAATTGGGGCAAAGACCAAAGGGGGAAGAGGTCACCCCCCTCGGGGCACAAACAAAGGCATATTGGGCTCAGTGGCAGACCCTGGAATTGAAAGGCAACATCTTGTATCGCAAGTGGGTGGAGGTTCCCTCTGATCGAACTTCCTGGCTGGTGATAGTCCCTGACAAATTCAAGAACGTCATATTGCAACAGGTGCATGGTACCCGCTCCGGCGGCCATTTGGGCAGGACAAAGACAATATCTCGGGTCCGCCGGAGGTTCTATTGGGTGAATATGGGGCGCGACATACAGGACTGGTGTCGGAGATGCGACGCCTGTTCTGCCAAAAAGGGACCAGCACGGAGGATGAGGGCCCCCCTTCAATTACATCAGGTGGGGGCCCCCCTTGAGCGGGTGGCTATGGATATTCTAGGACCGCTGCCCCGCACCCGCCAAGGTAATAAGTATATCCTCGTTGTAATGGACTATTTCACCAAGTGGCCGGAGGCCTACGCCCTCCCCAACCAAGAAGCAGGGGTGGTAGCGCAGGCCTTCGTGGAAGGATTTGTGTGCCGGCATGGGATTCCACAGGAGTTGCACACCGACCAGGGACGAAATTTTGAGAGCAAATTGCTAAAAGATGTGTGCAGTCTCCTGTCAATTCGGAAAACCAGAACAACGCCTTTAAGACCTCAATCTGACGGGATGGTGGAAAGATTTAACCGAACTCTAATCCAACAACTGGCACTGTTCACCGCCACCCGTCAGGATGACTGGGACGAACATCTCCCTTATTTGCTTATGGCCTACCGAACCAGCCAGCACGGGGCCACCGCATGCAGTCCAGCGTTGCTTATGTATGGGCGGGAGTTACGGGCTCCCGCCGACTTGCTATGCGGTCCCGTGCCAGACACAGTGGTTAACCCGCCGAGGGAGGGGTACGCACGTCACCTAGAGGAAGGCATGGAGCTAGTCCATGCCTTCGCCCGCCGCCAACTCCATCTGGCGGGGGAAAAGATGAAGCGCAGGTACGACGACCGGAGCCAGGGGAGTCAATACGCTCCGGGGATGAAGATTTGGTTCTTTAATCCCCGGAGGCGGAAGGGAAGGTGCCCAAAGCTCACCTCCCCCTGGCAAGGCCCAGGAGTCGTCCTGTCGCAAATCTGTGACGTGGTCATTAAGATCAAAATGGGACCACGAGCCCTCCCTCGGATCGTCCACGCCGACCGGATAAGACCTTACACCGGCGAGCAGGCGCCCCCGTGGATTGCCTCGGCTTTAGATGCCGAGGCGGGACCCAGTACCTCTGAATAAGGGGGGCTTATTAGTGCCAGAGGACTGGGGGATTGAGGAGCGATAGGCCCGGTGGGTAAGGGTGGCATCCCTGCCACCCTTCCCATGGTGGGGGCAAAGGAGCACTAGATTATGGGGTGTATGGCAGTGAAAACTAGCCCGGGTGGGTTAGGATATGGTGTGTAGGGATCTAGCGAAGATGACAGTAGGTAACGTTAAGGTTAGTTAGTGACTGATACCTGTAGTGGGGACGCAGGTAGATTAGTAGGGATGATAATGACGTGGGAGCGCAATAGTTTAAAGGGACGACTGGGAAGCGCAATTTTCAGAGAGGGGTAGTTAGATGAGATGATGCTGGTTGAGAATTGAACAGGTGTGATTGCACAGGTGTGCAACTGGACAGGTGTGTGGAGCAGTGTATGAGTAGTGAGTGTGTGGATCAGCGCGAATGCGCTTGGGGAGAGAAGGGTGCAGGTGGCACCAGGTGTGAGAGCACAGGTGTGCAAGTACAGGTGTGTGGAGAGAGTTGGAGTAAGTGGTACGGAGTGGTGTGCATGGTGTGAAGGTGTGGATGGGGGAAGAGTGGACCCCTTTCACGAGTACCCGGGGCGGGTAGTGTAAGTGTTAGGTAGAGGGTACAGGTAAATTGTGGTTGGATATTGGCATTTGTGGTGCGGTTGCAGAATGGTATTGTGGATGGGTGCATTAGTGTTGTGGAAATGGCTGGGCGTGTAGCCTGTTAGTGTGTGTAGTTGGTTGGGCACTCCACCACTGTGAGGATGTCGGCCAGGTGAGGCCGCAGGTGGGCTCTGGGAGCCGGTAGTTGTGAGTGGGTGCCTGAGGATCCCGGGTGTGGATCGGGCAGCCCAGTGCCAGAGAGGGCACCGAGTGGGGAGAGAGCCAGAGGGCCTTCCCCAGGTAGTTAGGTTAGGGTGAGGAGCAGGTAAGCTCGGAGGCAACTGCAGTGGTGGAGGTGTGCAGGTGGGTAGACCCACTGGGAGAGGTACACGCCACAGCCCAGAAATTGTGCGAGGGCACCGGGAGATGAATCGGGGGAGTGAGACCCCAAATTGAAGAGCACCACAGTTTGGCCAATGGGAATTGGTTTTTTAGAACCCATAGTGTAAGAGGGCCAATGGTTTGGCCGGAGAAAGACCCCGGGTAGTGTAAAGTTGTTAAAGTCATTTAGGAAATAGTTAGGATTGATGAACCTGTCGCACCATACGCAGCCACTTGCCTGTGGTGATGATGATGACTCCACACCTGTGTTTTCTTTGTTTTGTTGCAGGAAATGAAATTGCTGTGTGGAATGTGAGACGCATCACGACGTGGATGAGACATTGGGGTGATTCCATCTCTCCCTCCCTAGGAGGGACTGATGATGAATTGGTAATGGCAAATTTTGATGTGCAGTTGGAGATGGCAAATTTTGATGAGTTGAAAATGGCAAATTTGATTGGTTAGGAGGGAGAGAAGACGAATTTGGTTTATGGGAGGAACGGGGAACGGGCACAGTAGGGATGTTTGTTGATTTGTAAAGTAGATGTTTATGGGTAGTGTTGTGTTTTGTGGATACAGTAAGGGGTAAGGGAGGGGCCATGTAGGTTACCTGGTGGGGGGGGGGGGGCGTACGATAGGAACGTACCTGTCTCACCTGGTTCCCATGTGCCCCCAGTGTGCATTACCTTGCATTGCGTGCACTTTTGCGCCCTTACCACCTTACTCACTTGCGTGCTTCTTTTGTCTCCCACCTCCGAGGATCTGGCTTTGGGGTAGAGAGAGAGGGGAGAGAGGTGCTGGCTACGCAGTTGTGGGCCTGCACTTTCGCTGTTTGCTGCTTGGATCGATACACCATATGGACCGCAATGTTTGTGGCCACCCACAATGGACCGCAGCTCTTTTGCGGCCAAGCACCACCCGTGGAAGGACCTATGGGTCAACGTGGCACCTATGCCAAACAGGTGAACCACTAACAGTTGGCCCCCTGACACCACAATAAAGAAATGGACGCGGTTGGCGCCTTTCTTTATTTTGTTTAAAAGAAGTAAGAAGGCCAAGTGCACCACATGAAGGCAAGACCAGCGGCAGAACATCGGCCGGCTGCGACACCACCGGTGATTTGTAAACACTTTATTGGTGCACCGGATGGTGCTCACTGTGTGATGGGGTGGTGCTTGATGCTTGGAAGGGGTGCTCTGCACATTATTAAAGGCCGTAGGCCACAGAGCACTCGTGGGTTGGTGTATCGATGCTAGCATGCGTGCTCTCTCTATGCATAACATCTGCATGTGTTCCTCCAAAAACAGGTCCTGGATCGTAGTGTAAATATCAGCGTAGTCTTGTGTAAATAATGCTCCCTACCGGCTGTATGTTTAGTTTGAGGATTCTTTCCGGATTCGGTTATCCTGTGGGTGTGTTTCTGTGAGGAGAAGGGTGCAACGTCGCAGGGGGACATATTTACTCATTTGTGAATATCTGTAAAACTGTCGCACTCAGGGTAGAGTTAATAGTAGAGGGAACTACATTGCGTGCCACACTAAAGTAGGTAAAAATTTATCGGGTCGGGACGCCCCGAGGGTAGAGAAGGGTGCAATGTTGCGAATATGGAATTTGGCCTCCATATCCGCTTGTAAATATTCCCCTATTTCCCCAATACTCCCCGACTATCCCCAATCCCCCATTCCCTAGTCCCATTGTCTGTAAACAACAATCAGTAGAGCCGACCTTCCCCTTTTTCCCCCATTAAATGTCGTGCCCAGGTCCACCGCATCACACGTAGACAACTTTCGGACATCTTGCTAGTTATTCTTAGTCTATGTCAGTTAAGGACTCCTTTCCATTAATTCTGACTCTTCGTTGCACCAGAATGTGATTATATGGCACCAGTAGTGAGTTTAGGACCTTTCCCATACCTCCTTCCATCTTCTTCCCCAAACAACAACAACAACAACAACAACTACAACTACAATTACAACAACAACGACGCTGCGCGGGGGAGTGTGCGTCATCACACCGGCTCGGTTAGCCGCCATTGACAATGCGCTCCGGACCATGCGCTCCACGGGGTTACCACGAAGGGGCTCCTTGTCAGTCCCTCGTCAAGGGCGGAGCCGGTAACCCCCCCGCACGCACCCAATGAGAAGCGACGTGCCGATTCCATCTGGGGCGGAGGTAACGAGCCGAGGGCGTGTCACTCCCCGCCGGATATACGAAGCGACTCACCGGATGTGAGGTCAGATGCGCCCCCAGCCTGGAGAGAGAAGTTGCCACGTACGAGCGCTGAATACCTCCCCGCATCTCTGGACCGGACCGAGTCGATTCTGACCTTTGAGCCCAGGTGCACCTGGAGCCATCGATCCTGCCTTTCCTAGCCATCAAACCCCGTGTGAGTCAGCCTTTTGTCCCGTTTATCTGTCGTCTGTTGGGAATAATATAAGAGTGTGTCTAAGTGCTTATCTTACTATGCTGTCCCTCTTGTAGTTGTAATCTAACCTTCCGTAACAATATAACCTCCTCCGGAGGTCTTGAGAACCGTATCCCTGGTGTCGCGTCATTTTAATCCCAGCCGTGTGTCTTTTCCTTCATTGATCTAGCGTAGCGCGATTAGTCAACGTTCGGGTATAATCGGGTAACTTGTGCAGACGTGGTCATACCACAACCGCTCGGTAAACTAACATCCACCACCGCGTCTGTAACAATATCTACAAAAGATATCTACAAAACTAAAGTCTTTGGATATCTGCTACAATATCTCCTAAACCCTTGTGCAAGCAATTATACGAAATATCTACTAAAGATATTGTCGTGCGACTCCGGTTAACACCAGACACCGCGGATAGGCCTAAACGGTTTTAATTGAGGCGACGACCAAACACGGATTTTACTACCAAACGCGTGAGGAAGAAGGAAAATGGAAGGCTGCGGCAAAAGCTTACCTTCAACGAACCCACGGCAGCTTCGGTCCTGCAGGGAAATTAATTCAAGCGAACAACCAAGATTTGAATGGGAAGGGAAAATAATTCAAGGGTTTTTTGAAATAAGAATCGGGACAGAGAAACGCGACGATATAATCAAATAATGTAACTAAATTGGGATCCCACACACCGGACTCAGAAACGAACAAAGGTTTTGCGCATGCGCAAGATTGGAGGTCACGTTCTTCCGAAGCTGTCCATGCGCTCACGCTTTCGAAGTTAAGTAATTTTTTCACAATTGTGTTTTTTGTCGAAACTGTATCTATCTTTCGGTGTGTGTACTTTTGTGTGGCTTTAGTAAGATACTCGGTGTTAATTTTTCATACCTGTATGCAAAATCGTCGGATAATTCGTGTCGTGTATTCTGAGGCCTAGTAGGCTTCCGTGTCCGACCTTGAGGCTTTGTTTTTCTCTAAGCGGTTCGTCGATTGTGCTGGAATTACTTTCATTCACTGTTTTTTGTCCCAGTCTTTCACCCCATACTTCCTTGTTTAAAATATCAACTCAAAAAAATATATATATATTTCCTTCTCTGCTCTTATTCGTTTATTCGTTGTTCTTATTTGTTTGTTCGTTCTTCGACCACGTTGTTCGTGATCACGTGATCACGTTGTTAAAAATGTTTAAACTTTCCCCTGAAGAACTATTCTGTCGTATATTATAACACCTTTTTCTTCTTCTTCTATAAAAGGATGCTTTCGACTTGCTCACCAAATCTATTCATTCCAAAAAAAATTCCCATCTCTTACAGTTCCTTTTTTCGACATTCCCGAAACTCTCCTGCACTCCACCCCTCCTTCAGCGTCCTCAAACGTATTTTGGACTCGAAGGTCTCAAGAAACTCATTTTGCAATAAATGTTCATTTCCCATTAATCGTACACTTTTCAAAATCCAATCTCACCCCTCCCCTCCAAATCTTCCCCATCACCCCTTCCCTCCAAAACTTCCCCATCACCCCTCCCCTCCAAAACTTCCCCATCTCCCCTCCCCTCCAAATCTACCCCCTTGCCCCTCCCCTCCAAATCTTCCCCATCACCCATCTCTTTCAAATATTCCCCCTTGCCCCTCCCCTCCAAATCTTCCCCATCACCCATCCCTTTCAAATCTTCCCCCTTGCCCCTCCCCTCCAAATCTTCCCCATCACCCCTTCCCTCCAAAACTTCCCCATCACCCCTCCCCTCCAAAACTTCCCCATCACCCCTCCCCTCCAAATCTACCCCCTTGCCTCTCCCCTCCAAATCTTCCCTATCACCCATCTCTTTCAAATATTCCCCCTTGCCCCTCCCCTCCAAATCTTCCCCATCACCCATCCCTTTCAAATCTCCCCCCTTGCCCCTTTCCTCCTAAACTCCCCCTACACCCCTCCCCTCCGAGACTCTCCCTCGCGCCTCCCCTCCTAGACTCCCCTCTCACCCCTCCTCCTCAAAGCGGCCTCCCCGCTTCTTCCCCCTTCCAACTTTCACCTTCATCTCCCCCAACCTTCTGCCTCGCTCTTCCCCTCCTCAAATAACACCTCACTGTGCCTCACCCAATCACCATCAAACCTATTGTCCGCCCCATTCTTCCCTTTCTCCAAGCTATTCTGAAATCTCTGACACACCTTTAACAGCTCTCCCTACCTCTTCCTCCTCTTCCACATCTTACCCTACCCCTCCCCCCCCCCCCCTGTTCTGTATCCGATGGTCCCCCTTCCTCTTCATTAACGGTATGGACCTCAAACATCCAGGGCCTTCGCTCAAACTTGACTGATCTCTCCATACAGGTTGCTTCTGACAAACCAGACGTGATCTGCTTCACAGAAACTTTCCTCCTTGATGATGTCTCTGATTCCTTGGTATCTCTCCCAGGTTACTCCCTCCTCCGGTATGATAGACCTGAGCCTCGTCCTGGAGGTGGGGTTGCTATCTTTATTTAAAAAACTCTCTTCCTCACTCGCCCTGCACTGCCCTCTCTCCACCTCACCCCCAGGAATACCTTTGGCTACGGCTTCCCCTTCGCTCCCACCTTTTGTTCATATGTGTGTTGTAGCGTCCACCAAACAGTGATGACTCCATCTACATCTCGCTGTCTGATAATATGGACCAACTTCTATCTACCCATCCCAACTCTCTCTTCCTCATATGTGGTGATTTCAATTGTCACCATG
Organism: Myxine glutinosa; assembly: GCF_964187855.1. Taxonomy (NCBI): domain Eukaryota; kingdom Metazoa; phylum Chordata; class Myxini; order Myxiniformes; family Myxinidae; genus Myxine; species Myxine glutinosa. The sequence goes on along the minus strand of NC_136262.1, from coordinate 220,830,924 downwards.
CCAGTTGGCTGGGTGTGGGTACCTCTCTCACCAGCCATGGCTCTTCAGCAAAGGACTTCTGCGACTCACTGGGACTGACAATCTGTCAATTTCCCGACCCGGATCTCAGTCAATGGAGCATCTTCTCTTCTGGACTTGGTTATGACTAACTTCCCTGAAAATGTCTGCTGCTCTTCGTCTGCTCCAATCGGCTCATCTGATCATGTGCTTATTGAAGTGGACATCTCTCTGACCATTCTCAGAGAGCCTCCTCAGCGTCGACGAGTCTGGCATTTCACTCAGGCCAACTGGCACGGTCTTCAAGCAGCCATCAATCATCTGGACTGGTATCCCATCTCGACCGCCTCTGACATCAACTCATCCTGGGAATTCTTCCAAAGTAAATTGCTCTCTCTCATGCACAGATTTATCCCATCTCGTCTTCAGTTGTCATACCCTTTCTCCCGTCCATGGTACACGGAATCTTGTGGTGAGGCTGTTGCCCAGAAACAACTCGCTTTAGTCTCCTGGAAAGCAAATCCAACGGAAGGAAATCTCATTTCCTTTCACAAAGCCCGAAACAAGTGTGTGTCCACCCTCAGGAGAGCCAGGAAACAATATCTCTCCATTCTCAAGACCAAACTCTCTTATCTGTCTCCATCTTCCAAATCCTGGTGTTGTCTGGTCAAATCTGTTTCTGGTGTTTGTTCCCCCTCCGTCCCCTCCCTCACGTCAAACGGCTACACGGCTGACTCCGCACGTGAAAAAGCTAAATGCCTCAACTCTGTGTTTGCCTCTAAATCTTGTGTCCCAAACCCATCCCTCTCTGTACCCACCGTACCCAGTCGTACCCAGCTACTCCTGGACTCCGTGTCCTTTCCTCCAGACAAGGTGGAAAAGTTTGTGTCAACCCTCGACTCTGATTCTGCAACTGGACCTGACGGCATCAGCCCACGGGTCCTAAAAGCCTGTTCTTCCGCTCTTTCACTCCCTCTCTCTGTTCTCTTCACCCTCTCTTTTGCTCAAGGTCATCTGCCATCTGCTTGGAAATCAGCCAACCCCTTTGCACAAAAAAGGTGCAAAAACAGATCCCAGCAACTACAGACCAATCAGCCTTCTCCCAATTATCAGCAAAGTAATGGATTCCATCATTGCTTCAGATATGAAATCTTTCCTCTTCTCCAATGGCTTGATCTCTGACCATCAATTTGGTTTCAGACCTGTTCACTCTACTCTGGACATGCTGCTTCTGCTGTCTCAACAATGGATGGAGGACCTCAATGCCAAACAAGAAATCAGAGCTGTCTCCCTTGACATATCACGTGCCTTCGATACGGTCTGGCACCCCACCATACTCACCAAACTCTCCTCGTATGGTATCCATGGAAACTTCCATGCATGGCTTCCGGACCTCCTCACCGGTCACAGTCAACGTGTGGCCCTGAATGGCTTTCTCTCATCTCCTCTTCCTGTTCAGGCTGGAGCTCCTCAAGGCAGTGTTCTGGGCCCTATGCTTTCTCTGGTCTTCATCAATGATCTCTCCGACTCTCTGGAAAATCCTCTGTCTCTCTTTGCTGATGACTCTACTGTCTGTCGCTCCATTCCTCATCCCCCAGATCGGCAGTCTGCAGCCTCCTCACTCTCTGCAGACCTGGACAAAATCACAGACTGGGCAAACAAGTGGAACATGTCTTTCAATCCTGACAAATCTCACACTCTTACGATGTCTCTCCAAAAAGACCGACTGGACAACCCTCCCATCCACTTTCTGAATAATCCTCTCCAAGAAGTTCTGTCACTCAATATTTTGGGTCTCACTATCTGCCATGATCTTTCCTGGGAAACCACATTTCAAATCTGGCCTTCAAAGCCAGTCGCCGACTGGGCATCCTCCGTCGTGCGAAGTCCTTCCTTGGCACACCTGAGCTCCTCACCACATACAAGGCTTTCATCCACAGCTCAATGGAATACTGCTCTCCCCTCTGGGCTGGTGCTCCTGCCTCACACCTAGCTCGTCTTCACGCTGTTGAAACCAAAGCGTTCAGAATCATTGGAATCTCCCACGATGAAGCTAATTCCAAGGTCCTTTCACTCACTCACCACAGGCAGGTGGGTGGTCTTTCCGTCTTCTACCGACTCCTCGCTGGCCTTGCCCCCCCAGCTCTCTCTGGGCTCTGTCCCCCAAATATTCCTACAGGTCACGCAAGATCTGCCTGCAACCCTCTTATGGTTAAACTGCCAAAATCAAGACTCTCTGCTCACCATCACTCCTTCAATCCTCTTTTCTCCCGCCTCTGGAACAAACTCCCTCACTCTCTTTAATCCCACTCCACCCTCCAGGTCTTTAAAACAGCTGTTCACCACCATCTCTTATCTTCCCCCATCCAAAACCTTGATCTTTTCTACCCCTGCTAATTTCACCCCAAATCCACTTTTTTGAAATACCAACTTCTGTCCTGGAAGTCCTTGGTGTCCTTGTGTTTTATACTTCTCCGACCCACCCCCCTTCCCATGCCTCCTCCCCCCAAGCCCTCTCCCTCCCACACATCTCCCAGCTCTCAAATGTTATGTTTGTGCGCTTCCCCTTCTCTCCCCATCTTGTCTTCCGCTCCCTCTTTTTATATATTTTGTTTGTCTGGTTGATTTGTTTTTGAAATAAATGTTAGCTCTTTCACGAGCCTTGATTCAGTATACAAAAAAAGAAGAAAAAAAAAGGAGGATGAATTACGAAAAGAATTGTCTCGTCCTGGTGTGTAAAATGGTGCGTGCGGCCTTATCTGTCCCTCGTCTTATCTTGTCCGCCATCCAAAACGGCTCCGTTAAGCCCCGATGCACCCACAAGGGTGCATGCACCGAGCACCACAGCACCACAGCATGCACCCACATGCTCCAGCACCACAGCACCGAGCACCGCTCCAGGCACAAGCACCGCTCCAAGCACCACGAGGTCCCACAGCAGGAATAGCACCGCGTGTCCAACGCAAGCTAGCGGCTCCAAGCGAGGTCGATCTTCACACACGATCGGCCTGCCACGTCCCAGTCAGCTCTCACGAAGCAAACGTGCAAGAAGCAAGCGAACTCCACTTGGGCTATGACTCAACTCAACTCGGGCTGCGCAAGATGAAGCGCCGGATGTCCAAAAAGGGCTAGCTGCGCAAACAAGAGCACGAACTGCAAGAGACGCAAGAGCTGCAAGAAGGGCAGAGACGCAAGAGCAAGAGAGAAAAATGGCGTTCGGCGCTCCCTTAAATAACCTTCCCACGGTGGTGACGTCAGCCCCGGCACGCCACCCAATCAGTGCCCTCCACCGACTCGCCGGCTGGAGGTCCGTGCCTACCGCGCTACCCCAACACTCGTTCCCTGTTCCGTGGTCATAGCGCATGGCACTCGATGTGGCTAGGCCTGTCGGTGGTGTAATTGGCGGCGGCCATCATAGGCGGTGCCCCGGCCTGGTTTCCTTGCCTGTTCGTCTTTCAAAGTCATGTCAGGGAAGGGAATTATTGAGTGTTGCATTAGGGACCTAACTGCATGTCCATGTTGGTGTGCATTGCCATAAGGGACAAAGGTTTAGCTACCAGGTGTGACACACAGGGGCGCTATTCTTTAATCCCTACGCTACTTATCACTCGAACATCCTGGTATGCTCACAGGTATACTCTTAACCGACAAAACACCTACACATGAAACATATTACAAGGTAGATTCCTTACCGCGACAGACGAAGCACGTTACCTACACAGATCTATCTGGCTCTACATATCACTACCCTACCGACATAACAATATCTACTAAAGATATCTACAGAACTAAAGTCTTTGGATATCGACTACAATATCTACTAAACCTTATGCAATTAAACTACATATCTACTAAAGATATCTACTGAAGATATCTACAAAACTAAAGTCTTTGGATATCTACTACAATATCTACTAAACCTTATGCAATTAAACTAAATATCTACGAAAGATATCTACTAAAGATATCTACAAAACTAAAGTATTTGGATATCTACTACAATATCTACTAAACCATATGTAATTAAACTAAATATCTACTAAAGATATCTACAAAACTAAAGTCTTTGGATATCTACTACAATATCTACTAAACCTTATGCAATTAAACTAAATATCTACTGAAGATATCTACTAAAGATATCTGCAAAACTAAAGCCGTTGGATATCTACTACAATATCTACTAAACCTTATGTAATTAAACTAAATATCTAATAAAGATATCTACTAAAGATATATACAAAACTAAAGTATTTGGATATCTACTACAATATCTCCTAAACCTTATGTAATTAAACTAAATATCTACTAAACTCTACTAAAGTCTACTTAAATATCTCTAAAACTAAAGTCTACTTATCTACTAAAGTCTACTTAATATCTATCGAATAAAGTCTTAAATAAAGTTACTTAAAGATAAAGATATCTACTAGATAAAGTGGATATCTACTAAAGTCATTGTCCTGCATGTGACAATGTGCATGCACCACTATGATCTTTAGATCAAAGTTAAAAATGGTATTGAAAAGGTAAATGTAATTATGTAATTAAACTAACTATCTACTAAACTCTACTAAAGTCTACTTAAATATCTCTAAAACTAAAGTCTACTTATCTACTAAAGTCTACTTAAATATCTCTAAAACTAAAGTCTACTTATCTCCTAAAGTCTACTTAATATCTATCTAATAAAGTCTTAAATAAAGTTACTTAAAGATAAAGATATCTACTAGATAAAGTGGATATCTACTAAAGTCTTTGTCCTGCATGTGACAATGTGCATGCACCACGATGATCCTTAGATCAAAATTAAAAATGGTATTGAAAAGGTAAATGTAATTATGTAATTAAAAATCAATCTAAAGTGGTACATTGCTCTCCCATGGGTTGATGTTTTTAAAACCTGTGAAAACCTAATTATGCTACTTGAAGGGATTATTGGAATGTGTTTAATCTGAGCAAAGATTTCAGGAAAAATGAGTGCCGTTGGTACAGAGTGCAATTAAAGTTGAATGCTGATCATGTCCAAGTGTGAGATGTCTCTAAAGACCAGATATCATTTGCTAGTTTGGCAGCTCAGCTGCGCTGACCAAATTGAAAATCAGGAACTGAGCGCCAAGCAGTCTAGCTCACTCAAAACAGCCTTCTCATGGCCTAAGAAGGCTCTTATAAACACACCAAGTCGGGAAAAGAGCTCACATGAGACTGTTGTGCTCACAAGAGTGCTGGGTCGCATACGTCTTACAAAGAGGGGTGCATTGCCACAGTACGTGTCAAGGGCATGGAAGCCACATGGGAGTAGTGTAATGAATGTTGCAGCCAAAAATCCATCCTTGGTAGCTGTCATTTCAGTCTTACCAAAAATGCATTTCTGTTGAAGCTTCACATAACACGTCAACATAGCAAAATTGGCAAAACACTGATTTTGAAAAGCCTTGCTGGCAGGGCTGTGAAAAACAACACCAACTGGGAGTGCCCGGAGGTATTGAGTGACAGAACTCAGCTATGCATTTTAACACACAGATCATGGAATTCCCAAGAGCATGTCTTGATGATAACTTTGCAATCTTTGACAGCAAGGATGTGGATTATGGAGCAAGAGGTGGAGGTGCCTGAAAGGGGGAAGAGATTAACAGCTTCAAATAAGAAGAAACATCAAACCCCTTAAGGAATGGGAATTTGGAGGGAGGAATAGGGTCAGCAAGGGCAATGAGTGTGGTAGGGTTACTGATGCATGAAAACTCAGTACCTTGATGGCAAGAGCTGTGGGAGTCAGTCCTTCAGCATTGCTTTCCAACAGGCCATCCTCGGGCAGTGCTGATGTGAGATATTGAAGGCACTCCAGCTGACCCCTTTGAGCCGCCATGTGGAACAGGTTGTTGGCATGGACGTCACGGATCCGCTCGGCGCTCTCTGACAACTGCTTACGCTGCAGACAAAATAGATTTTGTTGTCCTGTTTTCAAATTTCACAACATATAATATTTTGAGAAGTCTTCACTATTCCATAAACCTTGAATTTGTATTGAAATTAAAAAGGTAGAATTTGAGCTGAAAATCATACTGCAGATCACATGATGATCAAGATAACCTAAATCTGCGTGAGCTTAGACATCTATACAAATGTACATATATATATATATATATATATATATATTGTAGTCATTATATGTTTACATGTTCAGAATAGCTGTCGTGTCAATTCCCAGGAGAGTGACACACACCAGGTGTCTCGTTAGCTCATTGTAATTCCTCTCATTCCCTGTTATGTTCTGATCATTTATTTCTTTTTTTTATTCTTCTTCTTCTTCCTTGAAGTCATTCACGAGTGTGTAACATGCGATAGAACTTTGATATCACTGGGCTTCAGGCCGCATTCTAATTGGACATTTTGAACGCTAAGTTATGGCCGATCAAGGGTGAGGTGTGGTCTGCAGGTGTTGAGCCAATCAGAGATCGCAAATTTAAAGCCGCATTTGAACATAGCCAATGGCTTCTAACTCCCTAGACTGATGCTCCCTCATCTAATCAGGGCCGAAATGGTTTTGCCCCGAGTCGTTTGTCCTGGACACGGACAGTTGATGTTCCGCCTTCATGGAGGCAGGGAGAGTATGGAGTGAGCCATCTGAAGGAACACAAGTAGGTCATTTGAGACAGCGCTGTGAACGAGATGGAGGCTGTTGGAATGTGTCGCCATCTTGGAGACATAAGGAGACCCTTGCTGTTTATCTGTGAATGGGCAAGAGACAATTAAAGCTGGTGTGACATGATTATTCATCCATAATGGCTGCCTTGTGAAAGAAATGTCCACCAGGCTACTCTCATTCTTATCTTATTTTCCTTCTGTCTGTCTTTCTTCCTCTGTGTGCATCATTGTCGAGTTCGGCGTCGGTCCACAATTGTCCAGATGAAGCATCTTTTTATTTCCCCCTGTTGTTTAAATAACCTTTCTTTGTTAATGAAACTGTCATCTGGTAATAAATCGTGCTGCTCATGACAGAACACCAAAATTGAGTAAAACGGTGAATTCCTGAAACCCGATTCACTGCAGAACACCTGACACCTAATTCGCCACAGAACATCTGCCACCATTGACGCATGTGTGAGTTTAAAATGAAATCTGGTGTTAAAGTAATTATACCAATGCAGTCATTTCCAAATTAACGTCTTCAGAGGTAAAACCTCCGGCGGAGCTTGGGGGTCCTTTATTAGACCCCAGTCGCTCGACTACATATAATGGGAGTATCTTGGACTATTTTGAGTATCTATCTGGTGTATACATTGTCCATGTAACTTATTTAATGCCTCTCACACATCAGGCCCAGGCTACTTGAAACGGCTTTCAAGACCACAAAATTTGTAGACGAGTTCATCACTTTCGTCACCAACTCATCTAATGCAACAATATCTCCAGTAATACTGTTGTGATGTCTTGTGTCAGTTTGTCGATGTCTCTGAAGAAACATTGCATCAACCCTTGAGGAACGGGCGCTTAATAGTCAGCTGACGTTCAACGCGGCAACAAACGTGAACCGATTTTCTGGAGATTGTTTTTTTTCGTTTGTCATTCTTGTTCTCCAGTCTTCAAAATATGAAATTCAATTGAAGTTCCTCGATCCTAGACCGACAGGCAACACAGACAGACTGAGACCCCATGGATCGCTTGCCCCCCACATTGCGCTATGTGTAGTGCGCAAGTTACAACTGCATTGATTCATCCCAAATTTTGCAACTGAAATATCATGTTTTGTCATTCCCCATGAAGTAAAGAGTTTTAATTATTGGACAATTTGTGAAGGCTTTTGGCGGACATTCCATCGGTCATGTGCACTCACTTCTGAGCTGTCTAGCATGGGTTTGAATCCCGGTCCAGAAATATGCTGTCGTCCTGGTGTTTGGCATGCAGGGTGAGGCATCAATATTGTCCCTCAAGTGGACGTTAAAACTGAGACCCCATGGCATCCTTCACAATGAGTAGGCAAGCTATCGCTGGCACCCTGCCTGGACTGTGGGTGGCGAATGATTTTGTCTTATTGGAGGTTCCTTGACACCAGGTGGTTGCACCGCTTGCTATCTTCGAGTGTGGTTGCTGTCTAGGCAGCAGATTCTGCACAATAAACAACTTGACCGAGTGGTTGATATGTTTCATGTGAAAGGCCTTCTTCAGATAGAAAGGGCAACCAATACAAGAGCTTTTATGGGTTAAAAGACCTATAAGGATGGGGTTCAAGTCATAACAGCTTTGTCTTTGGAGGAAGCATGGGTTTTTGTGTGTGGCCTGCAACATCTAGTGGCTAACGATGGAGGGCATATCTTATCTTTTAAAAAATTCTAAAAAGAAACTGCAATATAAGAATTGCAAAATATGAAAGTGTTCAACATTCAAGTTCTGAATAACAATCACAACATCCTTGGTTGACGGTCCTTTTTTCTTTGTTAATTCATCCCCTTGGTCGTTTTGTCATCACAAAGGATATCACAAATTAATCTAGAACGGTACTTGTGGAGTGCCTAGTCTCACCTCGTGAGCTCATTCTGAACAAAAATACCATCGTCAACTGAACACGCTACTATTATGGCCCATATACCCGTATCATCCATATACATTGTGTTACATACATTGCCATTATCCATTGCTTTATTGATTATAATTATTGATGGGTTATTAGGACAATTAATGACCATTTTTTTCACATTAAGGCTAAATTGCATTATTCAAGTTGAATATGAAAATAAATTCAAACTATATTCCCCATGGCGAGTCAATCATATGTATGAAGTTTTGCATCGATCTGATAAGCAGTTCTGGAGAAGAAGGTTTTTTTTGACATTTTTATTTTCAATCCAATATGGCTGCCAGACCACATAACCAAAAACGTCATAAATTTAATTATTTACTTACATGGGGTCATAGATCAGATATATGAAGTTCCAGATTTTTCAGATAATGATTTTGATTCGACCAATTATGGCTGTAAATTTGGCTAGGGGAAAAAGAGACTTCACCCTATATACCTCATGAGCGAGTTGATGACATATGCTAGGTTTCATCTTTTTTCGTTAAGCGGTTTCAGAAAATATGTCCAAATGTTTTTTCTTTAATCAAATATGGCTGCCATACTCTGTGACCTATGACATCAGAGTTATTAATAAAATATTATCCAAGACTCCCTCCTATGTTTAAAGTTCCGCATAGATCGGATGAGCGGTTGCAGAGAAAACATTTTTAAAGTGAAAAAATATGGTCGTGGACACGCGCACACACACACACGCACACACACACATGCACACACACACACACACTACAAGTCTCACACCCCCTTTGGGGTGAGACTACCTCAAAAGTTCATAGAATATGTTACCCCACGCAGTCTTGAGAATAAAGATGGGGTTTGCGAGCATCAAATTTGATTGGTCGAAATGATGTAAAATGACGAAATATTTTGTCCAAATACTGCTAAACAACAGGTTTTTGAAAGTGCTAAAAAAGGATTTGTGTTCTAGTGTTCAAGTACGGTATATAATTCAACTGAAATAAAATAAAGATTTTAAAGGTTGTAGAAACAAAATTGGAAGTTTATCACTATTTGCTGCAGCTTTTTATTTATACACCACCTTATTTAACATATTATATTAATTATTTGTGTCTGGTGTTTGGGTCTTTTTTGACATCCTTAAAAACAGCAACTTTCCTATTTGGAATGCTTTTTGCCTCCGCCGACTAAGTCGCCGGAGGCATTATGTTTTTCAATATTCTTTGACTGACAGACAGACAGAGTCAAAAAAACCGATCTCACTCCTCTCTGCACGTGCACCATCGGAATCAATTCAGAGCCAAAGTGCTGCTAAACTACAGATTCGTTTTCCGATTCAAATTCCAATTCGTGGTCAAAATATAATATTCAATTGAAATTAAGTTGTTCCTTGATAATAAGCTGATGTGTGTGGACAGACAGAGTAAACCAATTGCTTAACCCCGCTTTTCGCCTCAAACGCGGAGGTAAATAATACACAAAAAGCTAGGCCTTTCTTATTTATCATCATGACTAAGTCAGAAAATGTACATACCATAGCCTACCTTTATTAAAAGATACCTCATGTTAGTTATCATACACGAACTATATTGGACAGGACTTACCGCCTCTATGAAAGGGTTTTTATGAGATGCCGCACCCCAACCGGACGCTACCCCAGAACAGCTTTGTTAATGAAATATGTTCCACAAAACTTGAATGCAAACTAGATAACTCAGAGGAATCCCAAGCACATCTATTTTGAGGGATTTCTTTTTGCAATAATGAACATAAGAGAATGTTATTGCATGCTCAAGTTGGCTCCAGTTATGATGGTGGTGAGACTGCGATTGCCCCCCGAGTGCTTCCTGACAATGAGATGCAGTCTAAGCTGGAATTGATGCAATCGTTTTATAAATATAGATAGAAGTTATTTGTGACATCAGACTTGGGATGAGAAACTTTCGTAAATTTCTCTCAGACATATGACAGCCATTTGAAAGATGCCAGAAATAGGAGCCCGATTTGGCAGGGGACTGTTGGGAAACGAGCAAAAACGAAGAGCAAAGGTAAATTGAAAAGATTTGAAAAGACATGGAAAGATGTGCGAGCATGGCAGTAATATACAATATAGATGAAGGGTAAGCGACAGTGAGTAAAAACAGATGATGATGGCTTTGTACAAAGAACGAATAGCATTCCAGTCGATAAAGGAAATGGTCTGATTTTGGATGGGAATCCTTATTTGACAGTTTCTTCAGACATTCTGGCCATCTGTATCAGAGAGTTCTCATCAACATGGGAAAGCAGCAACAAAGGGAGAATAGCTGTCTGTCTGAATGGGATCACTTGGAACATGGCCAAAAATTGAGGCCCAATGAAAACTTGGATAGCAAGAGGATGCTCTTCTTTTACTTTGAAACTTTTACTTTTACATCACAGATTTTGAAAAGTTTACTCGTGGTAAAGACTGTAGCTGCCATCTTGAATAATGCTGAAATTACTCAAGGAAAAATATTGCTCCCCCTCCCTTTCCCCCCTCCCCCTCCCTTCTCCCTCCACCCTACCCTCTCCCCTTCCCCCTCCCCTTTCCCCTCCTCTCCCCCTCCCCTCCCCCTCCCTTTCCCCCATGCCCCTCCCTTTCCCCCCTACCCCTTCCTTTCTGCCCTACCCTTCCCCCTCCCTTCTCCCTCCACCCTCCCCCTCCCCCTCCCCCTCCTCCCCTACCCTCCCCCTCCCCCCCGTTCCCCTCCCCTCCCCTCTCCCCTCCCCCTCCCCACACCCTCCCCCTCCCCTTCCCTCCTCCCCCTCCCTCCCCCTCCCCCTACCCTTCCCACTCCCTTCTCCCTCCACCCTACCCTCTCCCCTTCCCCACTCCCCTTTCCCCTCACCCTTCCCACTCCCTTCTCCCTCCACCCTACCCTCTCCCTTCCCCACTCCCCTTTCCCCTCCTCTCCCCCTCCCCTCCCCCTCCCTTTCCCCCATGCCCCTCCCTTTCCCCCCTACCCCTTCCTTTCTGCCCTACCCCTTCCCCATCCCCCTCCACCCTCCCCTCCCCCTCCCTTTCCCCCATGCTCCTCCCTTTCCCCCCTACCCCTTCCTTTCTGCCCTCCCCTCCCCCTCCCCCCTCCCTCTCCCCTCCCCCCCTCTCCTCCCCTCCCCCCTGTTCCCCTCCCCTCCCCCCTGTTCCCCTCCCCTCCCCTTCCCCCTTCCCTCCCCTCCCCCACCCGGCAATGCCGGGTACTTCTGCTAGTCTTGAATAATGCTGAAATTACTCAGGGAAAAATATTGTTTTCTCTATTTGTTTGTATCAGGGCTATGAGATTTTTAAAAAAAATAACAAAGTAAGTTGTTTTTAGTATTTGTTTCAACGCGCACACACCTTCCCAATGGTGTTGATGTCCAAGGTTTATGATGAGTCCAAAAGAGAGAAGACGAGGGCAGGTACGTACAGGATTAGAATCCGGGCACAATTGTTGGCATTTGGTGGCACAGATCTCATCTCCATCGTCTTTATATTACCCAAACCCCTTTTCGGTTTGATACAAAGACAATTAGTGCCTTGTGCATGAGGGAGGAGGAAGAGAAGGCACGAATTGGCATACCTTGCAGTTATTTCGATTTTTTTCTGTTCTTCTTATGGATATTCCTCAATCCTTGATTGTAATTATCTCTAAGATTGCTGCATTATTAAATGTGTGTTCATCCACACAGTCTTCAATAATGTCCATCTGTAGCATGTAACAGTCTCTTTATTAGCCCGTCTGCCGCTCAGTGGAGACGGTGCTTTGCTTTTGCTTTTGTCATCTAAACATTTAAGCTTTTGTCATCAAATTTTCAACAAACCTTGATTATGAGAATATGCAGAGCATTAATTAATACATTCTACACGTTTCCTTTTTATTGGCGCTGAGGAAGCGCCTTTAGCGATTGACTTCCAGCCAGTGTAACGCTAATTCCTGTCACAGGAATTCGGAGATCATATAAGTGGGCGTGGCAGTTCCTGATTGGTTCGTGTTGGGGAACGCCTTCTCGCTGCCGACGTGACGTAAATTCGCGCACGCGCACTGGTGATTGGCGCTGAGGAAGCGCCTTTAGCGATTGACTTCCAGCCAGTGTAACGCTAATTCCTGTCACAGGAATTCGGAGATCATATAAGTGGGCGTGGCAGTTCCTGATTGGTTCGTGTTGGGGAACGCCTTCTCGCTGCCGACGTGACGTAAATTCGCGCACGCGCACTGGTGAAGCTTACTCGATCTTACTCGATCCCATATTACATGTACTTTCATTGCATACAAATTATACTTCCTCCTAGAAATTCCAAGCCCGAACCTCAGCGCAATCCAAGAGGATTCACTTGTTAGCTATTGTTTTTGTCACGTTTACTTTGAGTACAAAGGGGACCAGCTTTGCATTTTAAGATGCTTTCTAATTTCATATTTTTGTCTTAATGCAAGAAAGATCATACCCTCACTGTATCCATCTACAAGCATCAGATGGCAAATCCCAAAATTGGTGTGGCAGCCATTGGTGGAGGTGTGGCAGCCATTGGTGGAGGTGTGGCAGCCATTGGTGGAGGTGTGGCAGCCATTGGTGGAGGTGTGCCAGCCATTGGTGGAGGTGTGGCAGCCATTGGTGGAGGTGTGGCAGCCATTGGTGGAGGTGTGGCAGCCATTGGTGGAGGTGTGGCAGCCATTGGTGGAGGTGTGGCAGCCATTGGTGGAGGTGTGGCAGCCATTGGTGAAGGTGTGGCTGCTGGAGCTCTTGGACCTCACTTTCACCTTTGACTTGTCTTGAGCGGATCATTTCTCCAAGCTGGCCCACAAACCTGCCAGGTGCCTCAGAATTCAACCCATTGACAAATATTTTGTTTGCTTCTTCACCAAAACCAGTGCATAATACCTTCCTCCAAAGTGTATGCCACACCTGTGGACTGGCGCTGCTGCTTCCAACCTTGTCCTCTTGAGCCTTGGAATTGAGGACACTCCACATCATTGGCACCTTGAGAAAGGACACCAAACCTCAGGGTATGCTCACTTTGCCTACCACATACAGGATGGTGGTTTGCAGTTTGTTTTTGTTTTTTCCACCAGCTCTGTTGTGTTCTTGCTCTTACCGTCTCATTCCTTTGCCCAACCATGCAGGTCATACACCTTCTACCAGAAACCTTATGTTGATACACTTCCCAAGTCTACATGTAATAGTCACCTCGACTTTTTGATCAAACACACACACACACACACACACACACACACACTCTTGTCTCACCTGTCGACCTTGCTTTCTAGTGTGTTGTCTCAAGCTCTTCCTTCCCAGATTTCAAGTCTACCACCCACTACCAACTCATGGTCTCCTCCATTTCTACCTCAGAGTGGAGGACTGGACCCGACTGCACCCCTGGAGACCTCGGATATCGAACTAGTCTTCATCTCTCCCAACTGCCCAGCAGTTTACGGATACTCCCAGCTGAATCCTCAGAATGGAGAACAGTTTCTAAGATGGCATCCCAACGACTTTTACCCACAATTCATCCTCTTGTGCTTCAATGCATCCATATGTTCCTATCGAACTGTTTTCCTCTTTTAACATTTTGTACCTCCTGACCCTATTTGTCCCCAGTTAGTATGCTCTTCCATGAGCTTCAATACCTAATGAAGAAAATATAGTGAGAAGCAATTTGTCAAACAGGAAATTAAGGTGTCACTTTAAAAAAAACCAGAGTTCATAGAACACAATACCCCGTACAGTGTTACTTCAATTTTAGTTCAAATTTAATTTTTAAAAATCAACGATTGTTTAAAAACCGGCAGTTTAATGCTATTCAAGTAGTCCACAGTCCTTGGTACCACCCTTATAACCACCCCCATTGAACCTTTATTTAATTTGAACTACTGCAAAACTGCAGATTTATTGGAAGTATTATGACAGGCGAATCATGTACTCCAGTCTTCAAGTATATGATAAAATTTAAATAAAATAGAGATTGTAAAAGATTGTATAAATTAATTTATTCCGGTTTTACCTCCATTTTCGGCAGTGTCGATTACATCACCCTGTCTAACAAATTGCATTAGTTCTTCGTGCTTGTTGTTTGTATCCTTTATAACATCCTTAAAAAACAGTAAGTTTCTTGCTTGGAATGATTTTCAATTTTGTTTGTTTGCCAGACGGACAGACAGTGTAAATATATTATCTCACTCCTCTCTCAGGATGAATTCAGAGACAAAGTACGATAAAACGAAAGACTTGTCTTTCTATTCATGTTGCGATTCATGTTCAAAATGTAACATTCGATTTAAATAAGTTGTTCCTCAATCATAAACTGACGATCATAAACTGGTAAGACGGACAGATGATAAAACGAAAGAACGTTGCATTCCTCCATATTTTTCCCATCTGTTCCATCTTCCCTCAATCGATCTGCATCTCGTTTTATCACAACCACCTCTGTAAATTCGGGTTTGCACAAGATTTCACAGTGGGGCAAAGGTAATCAGGTTAAATTGAATGCTTCGAAAACTAAATTTCTTCCCATCTCTCTCTCTAAAACTCCTCTCAGCTCTCCAATCTCCTTTGAAAGCTCCACAATTACACCATGTGATACAATAAACCTACTAGGTATTACCCTAACTTCAAATTTATCCTGGAATCCACACATTACACAAATAGCTAAATCTGCCTCGAAGAAATTGGGAGTCCTGTTCAGATGTCGAAGATTCTTCTCCTCTCAACAGTTGATTCAACTATATAAAGGATTGATTCGTCCTTGTATAGAGCACTGCTCTCACATCTGGGGAGGTTCTAGCTCCACATACTTACTGGACAGAATTGAATTAAAAGTAATTCGACTCATCAACTCTCCCAATCTGACCTCAAAACTTGACCCGCTCAAATTACGTCTCAAAGTTGGCTCTCTTTCTCTTTTCTACAGATATTACTTCGGTTTCTGCTCCCAATAACTTGCTGCCTGTATACCTCCGCCATTAGCGAGACCACGGAATACTCGACAAACCACTACATCGCATGATTATTGTGTGGCCATTGGCAACTCAAGGGTGGGCCGTTATGATGTTTGATTCTTCCCCTCCACTGCCAAACTCTGGAACTCTTTACCTTCACATGTCTTTCCAAACACTTATGATCCTCCCCTTTTCAAAAAGCAGATTTTCTGCTTTCTCAAAAACTCTAAGACTATTCTCTCCTTCTTTACTTTTCTATCAATGCAGCTCTTTTATTCAGGCCTGGCCTTGATGATGACCACATAATCCGTGCCTGGGGCCTTCTACATTAAAAAAAAAAGACAGACAGACGGACAGACATGTACCAATTGCTAAACACACTTTTCGCTTCAGATGTGCAGGGTAATTGATAACTGATGATAAAATGCGCTTATTGATAGTTTCATATTTATACAAAATGTGGCACTGTATATTGATAAGCTTAATGTCTGCCTCTGACAACCATATATAACACTGCTGAGGCAGTGTGTAGCTCGGCAGGACAGTGCAGCGAACACAGGTGTCAGGTTTGTGAAGTTTGTCAGACTATCGCATAGCACAGCAAGTTCCCTTTTCAAACAGCCCATTATTTCTCCTTTCGTCGCAGCATGATGCCTGGTTACCTAGAGCCTGGAAGCAGCTCTTTGTAGTGTGAGAGAGAGCTTTCTGTAAAGTGATTCGGTGCTTCCATCGTTGGAGGGAGCGCTTAAGCACAGGTGCTTATAACAGCATTGGGACCAATCAGATATCGGCCAAAGCAGACGCATTAGCATGCGAGCACGAACAGGGACAGTCTACCTCCGCGACATGAGCATAATGCTAATGACAAATTAATGAAACTCAAAGATCAGATAAATTCATTCCAGCATAATTGGAAAGAGCATCAAGTGTGGCCTGGAGTTAATTCACTCTCTACCTATGATTACCATCCCAGCACATGATAGTTTAACCCTACTGGTAATTTCAATTGAATCTGTAATTAGGAAAGAAATTCAGAACAAGATGAGGAACGGAAATTTAATAAAATACACGCAAAAGTAGTAAGTGGACAACTAAGAGGAAGCCAAGGAATAAAAACAAAGCGGAATGGTTACTTTGGATTTAGAACTTTCCTATGAGAGTAAAGTATGAAATGCATATTACAGCAATAGTTAACGAGGGCGATATGACAGGATCTCGATAGAAATACAAAGTAGACTTGCTTTGGAAAAGTTTTCTTGAGTTGTCTTTGGCGGCTTTGTCTTTTTCCCTGTAATTGAAGATCAAGAATGTTATTTATAAAACTAAAGTTAATTACTTGCAGTTTCCTTTTTATTATTATTATGTTATAGTCAGGTTCACTATGTTAACAAATATAATTTCGTTCAAAAATTTGGGATTAGCAAACCTGTACATTTTTGGAATCTTCAGAGCATGGAGAATCTGAAAATCAATGTTGGCATTTGCACAGACACCTGCATGGCCGCCATTTTGGATTTTGAAAATGGCCGCCATAAAATACATATTTTGCGCGATCTCGGCTTCTAGTCAACCTAGAAACTTAATTAAATATGCTAATCCTATGTTTTCTGGGTCAAGGAATCCAATAAAGGCCTCAAAATAGTGCTCAGGATTATAGAAAAGCAACAAACAAAGGTAATTGAAAACCATTGTCTTTATATTTGTGATATAACTATTACATAATACATGATATTGCAAGTCCTTTGAAGTTATAGGTTGTTATAGGAAGTTATAGGTAGTATCAGATTGAACTATAAGTCCTATACACAGGATCTACGAGGTCTATACCGTTCAGGAATATGCTTTTACAGATCTTCATCACTGTCCTGAGTGTCATTTTCGCAAAGGTGTCTATGCAAATGTAAACATTAATTTTTGGAATCCTCATGCTCTGAATATTCCAAAAATGTATAGTTTTGCTAATCTCCAAAATTTTGAACGAAAAAACATAGTGAACCTGACTATTATATAAATCTTTATTGTCCATATTCAGGGAAATTATTCCCTTATCTTTTTTTTTTTGTTTTTTTCCTCGACTCTCTACCATACTGTAGTTTTTTATTATTATTCAAATTGCAGGACGCTATTCAGTCTCCATTTACCCCTGCATTCAAACAGTGTTGCCCTGTGGATTGTCCGAAATATATTTGGAGCGTTGCCCTGTCGGCCTCACATCCTTCAATGGTCTTTCGCATTTTGTCCTTTTGAGTGTACATAATGAAGCAGTTCCGTTGCAACTCCCGCTAGGCATGATCGATAGTGCAGCCTGCGGATATCGAACCCTTGTTCCTCTTCCCGCAAGCCTGCGCTGCACCGATACTCCCAGCTGAATCCTCAGGATGCAGAACCGCTTTGAAGGTGGCATCGCCCAACGACATTGATGGATGGATATCGGCTTTAGGCTAAACACATGCCAAGGGCCTTTTACCTCTCCCGAGAGCCTTGCTGGGTGAGCTGGCTTTGCCTGTTACTGATAGGCCTTAATGAATGCGTGTGGCACTGGCAAATCTGTGAATGCCTGGGAGGGCGAGCTCGTGTTTAATTAGTTTCAACCACAGCAACGGTAACAGTGAAGGGCTTTACTGCATCCTCTCAGTCTGATCTTGGCATTTCCCATAAGCCCACCAAAAACTAGAAGAATACCCCGTCTGTGTTTACGTTTGGCAAGACTGAAACAGGGAAAATTTAAGGCTGATAAGACAAAGGCCGTCGACAGTGGCCTTTGTCATATCAGCCTTAAATCTATTGACTGCTAAAAGCAAGAAATATGTCGTGCATAGCACGATACTTGCGAAATCCCTAAAATAAGTTGTTGGCCTATGATGACCTCAAAAATAATTGGTGCTTGGATTCAGTGACCTGGTATGCAAATACTCTTAACATTTCAAGTCAATCAGATGAAAATTGAGGATTTTAGAAATTCGGCCTATGTTGACCTTTTGGTCTATATTGGCCTCAAAAATAATTGGTGGTTGAATTTAGTGACCAAATATGCAAATCCTCTTCAAATTTCAAGGTAGTCAGATGAAAATTGAGGATTTTAGAAATTCGGCCTATGTTGACCTTTTGGCCTATGTTGACCTTTTGGTCTATGTTGACCTCAAAAATACTTGGTGGTTGAATTCAGTGACCAAATATGCAAATCCTCTTCAAATTTCAAGGTAGTCAGATGAAAATTGAGGATTTTAGAAATTCGGCCTATGTTGACCTTTTGGCCTATGTTGACCTTTTGGTCTATGTTGACCTCAAAAATACTTGGTGGTTGAATTCAGTGACCAAATATGCAAATCCTCTTCAAATTTCAAGGTAGTCAGATGAAAATTGAGGATTTTAGAAATTCGGCCTATGTTGACCTTTTGGCCGATGACCTCAAAATTACTTGGTGGTTGAATTCAGTGTCGAGATATGCAAATCCTCTTCAAATTTCAAGGTAGTCAGATGAAAATTGAGGATTTTAGAAATTCGGCCTATGTTGACCTTTTGGCCGATGACCTCAAAATTACTTGGTGGTTGAATTCAGTGTCCAGATATGCAAATCCTCTTCAAATTTCAAGTCAATCAGATGAAAATTTAGGATTTTAGAAATTTGGCCTATGTTGACCTTTTGGTCTATGTTGACCTCAAAAATACTTGGTGGTTGAATTCAGTGACCAAATATGCAAATCCTCTTCGAATTTCAAGTCAATTGGGTGATAATTGAGGATTTTAGAAATTTGACAAAGTTGGTGACCTTTGGCCTATGTTGACCTTTTGACTTTTTGGCCTCAAAAACAATAGGCTTCTTGCTTATGACCAACTCTACCATTTGGTGAAGTTTCATGAAGATCGGTTGAAAATTGTGACCTGTTGGCGACTGACATACAGACTGACATATAGACAGAAATACAGACAGACAGACACACAGACAGAATAACGCACAAGACCAACCAATATACTTGAAAAATCTTCGATTTTCACAAGTAAAAGGGTCGGCTGATCCATCATCAGAAGCTCTGGAGTCTGTAGGCTTTTCATTATTGTTGGTGAATTGGTCCTAATGTAGTTACTATGAGCTACAAGTTCAATCAAAACAATTTCTGGTCATATATTCTATAAATTATAGGCAAAATCGGTCATATTGCTGACAGTCAGAATTTAAGGTAAGAATAAATGGCCATACCCCATAACAAGACCTTTCGAGGATGTTCATCATAAAGGGTCACATTTAGGATAAATCGAGATCGAATCATTTTCCAAGGGTACAGCACTGGTTAGCTCTTCCTTATTTTGAAGCATATTAATCGTATACTTTTTGGTGCAACAATTCAGAAAAACATTCAATTATATTCTCATAAAACCCCATTGCAATCATCATGAATTGAGCGACATCTTTCCACAAAATGAGAGCATTTGAAGACATATTAAAATATCTGAATGCAACTTACCAGCAGATTGACATGCCCTTCAGCAATTGCAGTCACGATGGTTTTGGCTTTGCACGAATCGTCTGATAATGGTGGAGGTTCCACCCCCATCAAACTGCAGGCAGGACCTTCCTTTTCTTCTCCCCAAATGGAGATGCCTTTCACTTCACATTCAACTCCACCCCCTGCGGACGAGTTTGTGTCTTGACCTCCAGTGCTCTTACAGGCTGCAAATTGTTCCCAAAAACACTGGGTGTCACCTGGAAAGCCCTTGGTTACACGAGAATGGACGGTTAGTGGCACATCCCCAGACACCCCTCTCCGAGTCTCTGGCCTTGGTGCCGCCGCTCCATGCTGGGTTGCAGAGCTGCATCCTTGGACAGCCATCCCCAAATTAGAACAATGGACTCCGACAGGTGATTTCAGCATGAGGTCGGCTTGTGTGTCTGGAGCTTGTGCCTGGTAGTTAGCATAAGGCACATCCAAAATAGAGTCCAGGTCTAGATCAAAATGTTCAAGATCACCCAGTGATTTCCAAAGGAAGTGGAAGCTATAAGGTGAGGCCCGTGATTTTCCATGTCGGTCCAATGATGATGATGCCATCAATCTTGACTTGCCCATTTCATCCAATGCTGAGCTACCTTTGCCAAGATGCAGTCGTTTTGACTGTCCCTCAGACGTCTTCAAGGCATATCCAGAATCTTTGTGCCAGTCGGTCTGATGAGGTTTCCCAGGAAGTAGTTGCTTTCTCCGGGTAGTGGAAACTCCGAATTTCTCCCTTGTACACTCGCTTGGTTCCGAGGAACCAACCTGCAGCGGTGTTTTGGAAGTGTCCGAGGATGGTTGCTGTGAAGCATGAGGAGGTTGGTGTGTGAGTGGCTGAACGCGCCGCACGGGACGAAATTTGCTCTCCGGGAATGATCCAGGAGGAAGTGGACCCGTTTTGCCCACACCACCTGCTAAAGGGAAAAAATTATTTAAAAAGAGCACGTACCTTAAGATGATGATTCATCAAGTGACAATTTAATTAAATAATTAATGGAATAATTAAATAATTATATAATTTAATTTAATTACATTACTTAAAAATTACCTTAAGATGTAAAACAATGTGGTGTGACAATACAATGCTCGCAATGAATTAGAAATCTGAGGTTTCTACCTTTATCAAACTGCGTAAAATATTACACAATCGAGCGATTTTTTTTTTTTTTTGGAACCCGATGGTTGATAACTAAATTATATATTCATCCAGAAGTTTCCCAGACAATGCAAATTCAGACATTACTTTTGACATAATCAATGATTACATATTAGTGGAGTGTACAGTAGTATGGCATCATTCATCCATCCCATAGTGTTGCTGCATATATGGTATATTTATGTTCATATTGTGAGTTAGGTTCCTTCATCCATTCCTCCACCTTATTTTCAGTGTACCGACAAGTTGAGCGGTCAACAACTGGAAATCTGTGCTTCGTCAGAAACTTTTGAAACCACATCACAGTTTCCACCACGATATTGCAGAACCCATTCATTCAAGGTCTCCTCTTGTGGGTCTCCTCTTCAAAAATTAATTAAATAATTCTCGTATCCGAATCCATAATCAGATCTTCAGCAAAATCGAATATATTTGTCCTGCTCACACACACAACCTGTCCACCAGGTTTCGTCCAAATCCGCCCATAACTTTTTGAGATATCCTGCTATGTATCGGTTTTAGCCCTATAACTCGATGGTGAAGAATCACTTGGGAATTAAATAATTCTCGTATCCGAATCCACATCCAGATCTTCACCAAAATCGAATCTATTTGTCCTTGTCAGACACCCAACCTGTCCACCAAGTTTCGTCCAAATCCGTCCATAACTTTTTGAGATATCCTGCTATGTATCGTTTTTGGACCTATCTCCCAATAGTGAAGAATCACTTAAAAAATTATACTAGCCGGATCCGAATCGGATCTTCACCAAAATCTAATCATTTAGTCCTTGTCACATACCCAACCTTTCCACCAAATGTCGTCCTTGTCACATACGCTACATCTCTGCCAAATTTCGTCCGAATCGGTCGACAACTTTTTGAGATATTTTGTCCACAAACAGACAGGGGTGAAAACATAACCTCCATCCACTTTAGTTGTGTGGCAGAGGTAATATCTGGAACACTTGGTGTGTTTGAGCATCAAAAAAAAAAATTCTGGTGTGCTGTTTTAAAAAGGGGATCGGCATCATGAGGACATCTTCTCCATGAAGCACATCCATCATAAAGGACATCTGCTCCATCTTTCCACCAATCCCCCATCGTATCGGAGGACTCCTATCTAATGCAAACATACAAGGTAGCCATAACTAAACAGCTAAAGGAAAGCAGAGGGCTTGGTCCCACACAGATTATTCCTGCACTTCAAAGTTTCATTCATGAAGGTGAAAAGCTCGATTCGTATTCCGAAGTGCATCACAACAATCTTCCAGATGGAGGATCTCTTCTCGGTGCCAAAACAAGCAGACGTTTCTTGTCCTTAATACAAGTCTCATGGTTAGATCGTTTTAAACTCCGTCAAAAAGAGCTTCTTGAATTGCAAAAAGGAGTTTGGAATGATAGACAGCATCATCCTTCGTGTTTTGGAGTCTGGCATTTCCTTTCGATAACATCAGTTGACAAGGGCATCATCACAACAAAATCGAGACAGGCCGAGAGGGATTCACTGTACAAGCACAACTGTGCCAATCCCTGTGCTCACTACACAAATTAGAGGACAAAACCATGAACACATTTAGAGGGAAGTTACATTTAGGGTGAAGAATGCCAATGGTTTAAAAGAAGAAAATACTCAAGTTAATGAGCAGCCCACAAGGAAAGCACAGCAAAAGCAAGACTGTGATGTGTTCTCCATGCTGAGCCTCCACTTTGGAAAAGAAACAAACTTCAAGAAAATATATGTCTTGCAGACTTGCAGTCTTCATGTTGTTTGGTATGCAGCGCGCATGGGTGCGGGTGGCATCGTTTGCTGGGAGACGAGGCTGCGCCTCTTCGAGCATGAATTTGTCATTTGTACAGGGTGAAGTCTGCACTTGGTGAACAACACCATGGGACCTTTAACGTCCACCAACTAGTTCCGGCGGACGTGACGCCGAGTTTGACGTCATCCGAGGAATGGCACACACATCGATGGGTGGCGCTCCTAGTTGTCTCGCCATGCGTGCGGATAACCAGGGTGGCAGTTTATAGCTGGACTGAGATACAAACCCAGGCTAGAGCCATTAGGAGAGTGTGGTGTGCATACTTCAAGTCTATCCTGCCAGTCCTCGTATGTGGCATTAAATACACATGGCAACCCAATACTTCAGTTACCGCAGAACAGAATGTGCCACACTTCAGTCAATTTACGTCACGTGATTCACCCAAAGTGTAATAACCATGCAGTACACATACCATTTCTCCATAATCACTGCACTTTGGATAAGTCACTCGAGTCAAACACATGACTGCACAATGTGTGACATTTTGTGGCAAAGAAGAAATGTTTCTCCCATTCTGGATTGATTTTGATAGTCTTCAATTGTGGATGGCAGGTGACATTAAACACGGCCTATTTATCTCATCTAAAGACATCACCTTGTACCTCTTCAATAAATTCCAAAAGGGCAACCTTTCCCAGTAAAGGTTGTTTTGATCTTTTCCAATAAAAGCACAGGGGTATATCTGCCATGCTTGCTCCAGACGACGAGCTTTCTTCACCATTGCTCTTGTTCTCTTGGCAGACGCATCTCGCATGTCGCTTCTTCTCCTGCGTTCTGTTATGCTAACCGCAAGAGCACGCCGAGGGTCAGTCTTCTTTTGTACAATCTCTGCCCAAGTCACTGACATTGCTTCCAGCACATGATGTATAATCTCCATCTCTCGCTGTCGGAATGATAAATGGCGGCACCTTTAATGTCTGTGAGCAACCACATCAGTTGCTAAATCCAGCGAGAGAATCGAGTTATCTTGGCATTCTGTATTTCCGAGCGCTGTTGTTCTGCATGTACCTTCCATGTATGCCGGTCATCTTTATACCATCAGCGCCACGAGCTAGGAACCAGGTGGAGTGGCCTGTCACCCACCCCACAACTAGCCGCAGCAATTCTCCATCTTTTCAATTGCCGCTCCAATAACCTCTGCTGGCTTAGAAAACCACAGGGTGCAATTCCATAGAAAATGCAATATGAAAAGTCCATTAAAAAAAAAAACAGGAGTGAAAGAAAAACAAAATAAATCATCTGGCATTCAGGGCTCTGGCCAACATGGTATTTTATTATTTAATTCCTTTCATAATATGTTTTTCAGGATAGTTAATTCATACAATCGGATGGGGGCGGTAGGTAGAACCAAAATTCCATTTAAAACCTTGGGTTAGCATTTCATCCTTGCAGCTGAAGCAGAAAGATTAACATCTTCTTCTGCGGGTCCTTCATTACACATTCTCCCATATTACTAAAAATGTCAATGCATTATTCATCTCTGCAGAATAAGTGGATGTTGCTAAATTATGCATTTGGAATGTGTTTACTCGCTGTTGTTGAATGAAGCCTAATGTAAAACAATTGCTCAGGAAAATTAAATGGATTCTGTTTTCACATATTCATCGATGAGCAGGTGAATGCATCCTCAAAAGGCACACACGTGTCTAGAAACCCTGCACTCAAAACAGTCACAAGAATTAAATATATAACGATACAATATGCTGGGCTGACAGAATGGCCTCGAGGTACACACACCCACCTTAACCTGTTTAGTCTGGGTTCGCATCCCGACCCAAACCCAGCTCGAAACTGTCATCTGGGTGTTTCGCAAGCTGGATGATTCATCAATGTGGGTGCCGTCCCTCGGATGGACGCCAAACCCGAGGACCCTTCTGCCATCATTGGTCATTTGTGGATGTTAAAGTAGACTAGGTGAGTCATATCGCCAACACCCTGAACAAATTCCGACCACCCTGTGTCCAGTATCCTATGATTGAGTTGGTGGGCTGACTGGGCTGTCCTTGGCTTGTTCTTCTGGTCTTTTCTCACCTTGCCGTGAATGCACCCAAGGCTCTGTATGAGCATGAGCCTCCACGCCATACTATATGTGGCCAAAAAGAACGTTCTACACTTTTGGCATGCCCCTAAATCTTGTCAAGACATTCTCACAATGCGTTAATTGCAACATTCTCACATCGTTAACCTTTGGGGGTGTGCGCTGGTGTTAAACATAGATTTGCTGTCATGGAAAAATTAAAACAATAGGCAAAATATTTTCTGATTCCTTAATCCTGATGTCATGGTTGTAACAATGTGAGAGAGGAAAGGGACGAAATTATTTAGAACTTGAACGGCACTCTGTAGAGTACATACACTTCCTGACCAAAAGTATGTGGACACCCAAAAATCGAACATCTCAATCCAAAATAATGGGCATTAATATGGAGTTGGTCCCCCCTCACCCCCCCCCCCCCCCCTTTGCTGCTATTACAGCCTCCACTCTTCTGGGAAGGCTTTTGACTAGATGTTGAAACATTGCTGCAGGGACTTGCTTCCATTCAGCCACAAGAGCATTAGTGAGGTCGTGCATAGATGTTGGGTGATTAGGCCTGGCTCGCAGTCGGCGTTCCAATTCATCCCAAAGGTGTTCGATGGGGTTGAGGTCAGGGCTATGTGCAGGCCAGTCAAGCTCTTCCACACCGATCTCGACAAACCATTTCTGTATGGACTTCGCTTTGTGCACGGGGGCATTGCCATGCTGAAACAGGAAAGGGTCTTCCCCAAACTGTTGCCACAACGTTGGAAGCACACAATCGTCTAGAATGTCATTGTATGCTGTGGCGTTGAGATTTCCCTTCACTGGAACTAAGGGGCCGAGCCCAAACCATGAAAAACAGCCACAGACCATTATTCCTCATCCATCAAATTTTACAGTTGGCACTATGCATTCAGGCCGTTGTGTTTTCTTGGCATCCGCAAAACCTAGATTCATCCGTCGGACTGCCAGATGGTGAAGCGTGATTCATCACTCCAGATAACACGTTTCCACTGTTCCAGATTCCAATGGCGGCGAGCTTTACACCACTCCAGCCAACACTTAGCATTGCGCATGGTGATCTTAGGCTTGTGTGCGGCTGCTCAGCCATGGAAACCAATTTCATGAAGCTCCCGATGAACAGTTGTTGTGATGACGTTCCTTCCAGAGGCAGTTTGGATCTCAGTAGTGACTGTTGCAACCAAGGACAGATAATTTTTACGCGCTTCAGCACTCGGCGGTCCCGTTCTATGAGATTGTGTGGCCTACCACTTCAGGGCTGAGCTGTTGTTGCTCCTAGACGTTTCGACTTCACAATAACAGCACTTACATTTGACCAGGGCAGCTATAGCAGGGCAGAAATTTGACGAACTGACTTGTTGGAAAGGTGGCATCCTGTGACGGTGCCATGTTGAAAGTCACTGAGCTCTTCAGTTCGGCCCCTTCTACTGCCAATGTTTGTCTATGGAGATTGCATGGCTGTGTTCTTGATTATATGTACCTGGTAGCAATGGGTGTGGCTGAAACGGCCAAATCCACTAATTAGAAGGGGTGTCCGCTTACTTTTGGTCATGTAGTTTATATTTTGTCATGTCATGTAGTGGGCTGAACAGTTTATATTTTGAATTCCACTGATAGGCCAGATCTGGATCTGGACATGAATCAAAATCTAATCGGATTGTGCTTGTCGTCAACGTAACCTGTCCACCAAGTTTTGTCATAATCTGTCCAGAACTTTTTGAAATATCATGCAATACAGTGCCTTCAGAAAGTATTCACATCCCTTGATTCACACCCTTGATGTTATATCACAGCCTGAATTTGAAATGGATTAAATTCAGATTTTTTGTCACTGATCTACACATAATTAATTCCACATAATGTCAAAGTGGAATTTATTTTTTTCGAAAATTTTTATTTAAAAATAATGAAAAATGAAATACAGAAATATCTAATTTACATAGGTATTCAACACCGAGTCAATACTTCGTAGACGTACCTTTGGCAGTGATTACAGCTTCGAGTCTTCTTGGGTATGTCTGTATCAGCTTTGCACATCTGGATTTGGGGAGTTTCTCCCATTCTTCCTTGCAGATTTGCTCAAGCTTTGTCAAGTTGGATGGGGAGCATCAGTGTACAGCAATCTTCAAGTCTTTACACAGATTCTCAAGTCTGAGCTTTGGCTAGGCCACTCAAGGACTTTCACATTCTTGTTCTAAAGCCAATCCAGTTTTGCTTTGATTGTGTGTTTGGGGTCATTGTCCTGTGGAACGTAAATCTTCACTGCAGTCTAAAGTCTTTTCCACTTTGAAGCAGGTTCTCCTCAAGGATTTGCCTGTATTTGGCTCCATTCATTGTTCCCTTTATCCTTACAAGTCACCAAGTCCTTGCTGCTGAAAAGCATCCTCATAGCATGATGCTGCCACCACCATGCTTCACAGTAGGGATGGTGTTCGATGGGGGATGAGCTGTGTTTGGTTTCTGCTAGGCGTAGTGCTTTGCATTCAGGCAAAAGAGTTCAATTTTTGTCTCATCAGACCAAATAATCTTTTTCCTCATGCGCTCAGAGTCTTTCACGTGCTTTTTTGCAAACTTCAGGCTTGGTGTCATGTGCATTTTTCTCAGGAGTGGCTTCCGTCTCTCAACTCTCCCTCTCATAAAGTCTAGATTTGTGAAGTGCTGCAGAGACTGTTGTCCTTCTGGCAGGTTCTCCCATCTCAACCAAGGAATTCTGTAGTTCTTCTTGCCTGGTTGCTCAGTTTGCTCAGACGGCCAGCTCCAGGAAGAGTCTGGGTCGTCACATATTCTTTCCATTTCCTAATGATGGAATTCACTGTGCTCTTGGAAACTTTCAACACTCGAGAAATTGTTTTATACCCTTCCCCAGATCTATGCCTCCTCACAATTCTATCTCGGAGTTGTACGGACAGTTCCTTGGACTTCATGGGAGAGTTTCTGCTCTGACATGCACTGTCAACTGTGGGACCATATATAGAAAGGTGTGTCTCTTTCTAAATCATGTCCAATCAATTGATTCAGCAATAGGTGGACTCAAATACAGTTGTAAAGACAGATGATCAAAGGATGATCAAATCATCAAAAAAAGGAATCATGGATGATGATCAAAGGATGATCAAAGGAAATTGGATGCACCTGAGCTCAATTTGGAGTGTCATAGCAAAGGGCTGAATACTTATTGACTCAATACATTTCAGCTTTTCATTTTTAATGATTTTGTAAAAAAAATTCTAAAAATAAATTTCCACTTTGACATTATGATGTGAGGTATTATGTGTAGATCAGTGACAAAAAAAAATCTCAATTTAATCCATTTTAAATTCAGGCTGTAACACAACAAAATGTGAAAAAAGTCAGCGGGCGTAAATACTTTCTGAAGGCACTAAATATTGTTTTTGGACCTATCACTACATGGTGAAGAATCACTTTAAAAATAAAAATCTCATGTCCGGATCTGGATCTTCACCAAAATCGAATCAATTCGTGCTCGTCACACACAACTCATCCACCAAGTTTAGTCCGTATCCATCCATAATTTTTGAGATATCGTACGTGCTATATATTGTTTTTGGCCATATCTTTCTATTTGCACAGAATCACTTAAATTCTAGTATCTGGTTTTGGATCCTCAACAAAATCGAACCAATTCATCCTTGTCACACACCCAACATGTCTCCTCAAATTTTGTCTGAATCTGTCCACAACTTTTTGAGATATCCTTCTCACAGACAGACAGACAGACAGACAGACAGACAAACAGACAGGGGTGAAAAATATATAATCGACTCGATTGGCATTTGCATGTTTAGAAATGAATTTTTTAAATCATTTTTCGGGTTTTTGAAATACGCTTCAGGAAGTTTCACCGCACACGAGTACAAATGCTAGTAGGTATACAGGACGGTTGCCGATTGCAGTTGTGTTCATCAAACCCGAGCGGACGCGTCTGGTTGGTTTTAAGTGCAGGTTTTATACTTTCTCCCAAACTTTCACAATTAACACATCTAGATGTCTGGGCCTCGTCCCTATTACTCATACATCGCTAAAATGTTGGGATTTGGATTCTTCCTTTCCTTCCCTTTCTCGTCCTTTTTGCATTACTTATGTCTGCAGTCGCGAGTGAAGGTTTCATTTGGTTCTCAGCTTGGGTGTTTGCCATCGTCTTGCTTTTAATAGGTTTTTTTCATTCGTTTCATATGAATCATTAAAGCAGAACTAATGATGTGCAGGGCTGTGTTCATGTGAACTTGTGAAAATCCATGTGGCTAGAAACACACTGCCCCTTTTTAGGTAGTGTCCAAGGTAGTAAAGTAAAAAAATTTAGGTAGTAAAGTACTGTGGAGATGTCTCCTTAACCTCACTCTCTTCTCTCAATTTCTTATTCTCCATCTCTCCCTCCACTCACTCTCGATGTGTGTAACATGGACAAATTGATTCGATTTTGATGAAGATCTAGATCCGGAAATGGAATTTTCTAAATTTTCTAAGTGCTTTTTCAACATTGAAAGACAGCGCCAAAAACGATACTTTTTTGATACAGCATGATATTTGCAAAACGTTGTGGACAAATGATTACAAAACTTCAGATTATGACGAAACTTGGTGGATGAGTGGGTGGGTGACAATAACAAACTGATTAAATTGTGGTTCAAGTCCCAATGCAGATCCGGCCTATCAATGGTATACAAAGCGTAAACTGTTCAGTCTGTTGGAGGTATACGCCATATCGACACCATTATGCCTCAATATGAGTCACAAAACAAACAATCAGCATTTCAAACACGAACCTGATAGGCTGGAGTTCGAAGAAGCAGGGTCATCATAAGGCCTTTTTGGTGTGATGCCGGTCAAGGTGGAATCCTACAAATCACACGCAAGGTAAGTGAATTAACATGTAGTTTGTCAGTCAGAAAACCTACTTAGATGAGGTCTAATGATATATTAACTGTACTAGTTGAGCCTGTGGAACTTCCGCGCAACAGATTGGGAGGATTTGAGGTGACTGGGGCAGCACTTTATCAAGAGAATACACAGCTCTGTCGGATAAATATGATCGTAACTCAGTGGTTAAGGTGTGTGCAAACCCAAACACCCCCACAACAAACCCCGAGACCGATCCCAAAATATGCATGCATGATGAACACTTTTCCATCTCAGGTCGACATGAGTGTCCTCATCACCCTCCACCGATAAAGCGAGCCTTGAAAATAAACAGTTCCCATCACCAAATATCTCCTTCACTAAAAATCACCGATTGCTTGGAGCAGTAAATATCACCATTTTACAACAAACGGAACTTCCGCACAACATATTACAACAACAGCAGCAAAACAACACAACAAAAAAACAACAAAGCGACCACTTCGTAGAAAGAAATATTACCTTGAACATATTACCCTCATAACCAGTACACCTCCGATAACAGGATCGATGAAAAATTTAAAGGAAAACGTATGGTATATGGTAAATAAATAAAGATTCATCCTCCACAAGCCTCAAGTTACACAGGTGCCACTGAATTCCCAAACAGGTATATCACTGTTGAGCACTCATTCTGAAGTTAATGTTCATCATGTAACACCTATGAGTTATATAATGGAGTTGCAAATACCTTACATAGCCAGACAGGTGGAGTCCCCCAATCAGGTCTGGCTAAACACTTAGTGTTAGTGTACAGAAGTCAAACAAGATGAAGAAGAAGAAGAAGAACCACCTTTGGAGGCCATTTTTCCCTGCAGAGCAGGTGTTGGCCTTTTTGGTCCCCTTTTTGAAGCAATATTTTACGGTCAGATGCCCTTCCTGCCGCCAACCCCGTTAGTCGCCTCTCGCAACACACAAGGAATTACCAGTGAACTGGTGCTCAATTTGCCGACCTCGGAAGGATGACAGGCTGAGTCAAACCCCCTGGTGTTAATTCAGCGATCGACCGGGATTCAAACCCAGGATCCTAGGATCCCAAGCCGCACCCTAACCGCTAAGCCAACACCAGGCATAAGTCAAACAAGATGGCTGAATAGTATTCCCTCTGAAGCAATACAATTGGGGCTCAATCTGGTAATATTGGACCTTGGATCTTAAAAATGATCCCACGGTGTCTTGCGCAAAAAGTAGGCTAGTGGTCACCGGTACCCCGGCCTAATTTGCTGCGCCCCCTGACTTAATTCCGCTGATGCATT